>NW_010423767.1:41454-50137 GCF_000710305.1 Buceros rhinoceros silvestris
TTCCGGCTGAGGCGAGATTCACAGTTCCTGCTGCTTTGGACAGATGGAGAGCCCGGCAAAGCTCCTGTTCCAGTCATTGGTGCAGTGATGTGTAAGACAGGTGGGTGGGGAATCGACAATGCTAGTAGGTTACATCTATTTTAGTCCCTGACTACCACCATGTTCGTTTGTTGCATTCCATTAAACAGTCTGAGGGCTTACAAGAATTTAGAGTATCTCCAGCATCTTATCATTGGTTGTGTTAGAAGGAAAAGCAGCATGTAATTCATCACAACTTAGTCTACTTTCTAGCCTCTTCATGGTTTGGCACGGGAATGGCAGTCATTCAGTGACTGTCAGATTGGAGGCAAACGCCGTGCCTCTGTGGCTGCAGGTAGCTGCTCAGGCAGTGGCCATCAGCCCAAGGGCCACCCCATCTGGATGCAACCCTCCTGCAGCTTGGAGAATCAGCAGTCATAGTGTAACTTGTTCAAGGGTGTCACTGCTTCCAAATAAAGGAGGAGAAGAACAGTTACGAAAAATCTGGTGGAAATGTGATTCGGAGAGGGAAAGGCTTCATGTCTTTCTGTGGTGGTGTGCATAGGTTGGGACTCAGAAAGGTGTGAGTTTCTGAAATGAAGTAGAGTTAAAGCTTTAAAAATTCACGAGTACTTTGCCAACAAAACCTGATAGAGTTACTCTTAGTATCAGTGATTTTTTTCTAGTATTAATGCTAAATGTAATTAGGCCAGCTCTTGGTTTGGTGTAGTTACTTAGAAATTTTGTATGCAGGAAAGTGTCACATAAAACCTGTATCCTGTAAAACTTATGGGCAGATTAATATCCGTTACTGATCACTCAAGATCTGTTTGGTGGAGCTCACCTGTAAATGTGATTTTTCTTTGCTGGCATATCTGCACAGTTAATGGTAACACTGCATGCCATCACTGGAGATCAGTTTTAGTTTGTAATATTTTGTCTACTGCTATTCTAATAATATCAATTCCCATTTATTGTCCCGTTGCTGAAACATAATTTCATAATGACTCTGTTCGTATTTTTATGCAGTTCACTTTCACCCTTCCATGTTTTGGAATTTCATCCTAGGCACAGCGTGTAAAGTAACCATGTTGTAATTCATTACATCAAAGTTAGAGAAAAGCAAATATTAGCAGGAAAAATATTCCTCATTAGTCTTCTTAACTCTGAAAGCAAATTTGAATCATTACATCCACTGTGTGCAAATAATAGTCTTTCTTTTTCTTCAGTGTTGCTAAAAAGTGTCCTTTCTCTTCTGGATAGAAGTAAAACATCTGTACAGGAAGCTGAATGTGGATTTTATTGTGATTACTGAAACGTCTTTCTCTTGTTTTTCTTACCTTCTGGTCCTTCCATAATTTTTTTTTCACGATGCCTTTGACTTTTCCATCATATGCGAATTTGAGTATTGGGTTTCGTTCATTTTCAGACATAGGAAATTTTTTCTGTGACAAAAAAAAAGTGTCAAGTGGAAAATCCCTAAGAATTAAATTCTTTTTCCAAAGCACATGATGGAATCTGTTCAGCTTCTTCTTATCTCTGCTGCAAGTGGTGATGGGTCTCCCACTCAGTTGTCTGCAGACAAGGTGGGACACAAGTTACGTGATGTCCTTTTAAAGATGTGCTTTAGTCTTAGACATACAAATGTAACTGCTGGGAGTAAAATATGATTTAGTATTAAGTGTGGTGTGTTTTGTCCCTTTCACATAAGAAGTTAAATCTCTCTAGCATTAATTGAACATTGGTCTAAAGATTGAAACACTAGGTGTTTGTTGCTGCTGATTATTAGTACTCGGTGATGGAGAATCCTAATTTCAGACACCTTACTGTACTTCAAAAGTGAGGTTTGATTCAATACAGAAGCCTCATTTGCAGTCATCATCTATCCTAGTGACATCTGTGTCACCTTTGCTATGTCTGCAAAGTACAATGAGAAATAGACCCCAAGACAAATTGCTGGGTGGGGAGTTTGGGTAAGTTAGACAGTATGAAAAGTTGAGGATAAGTAGAATTATTGTGAACAGCAAAACCGGCACTTGCCCGCAGTGTCCATGTTAAAGGGGTGTAATAACTGTTTCCTCGTGGGAAAGCAGACATGTCACTGCACTGTTCTGTGCCCAAGGAAGAGGCCTGAGGAAAAGCAGATTCTGGTCTCTGATGCAACTGGCGTCTTTTATACATGGTAGAGCACCTTCAGAAGACAGCGTGAGAGTTGCAGCCCTTAATTCCCAGTACATCAGTGGCTAGGGTATGAATAATGTGATTTCAAATTTGATCAGATAAGGAAGGAAATTTGGTCTCCTGTAAGTAAGTGCTAGTCTCGTTCAGTGAAACTTTACAACTCCTGAAAGGCATATAAACCTTCAACTCAAGCTACTCCATTTTCAAAACTGCAGTTCATTCTTACTCGTGTTGTTAGATGCAAATACCTACTGAAGATAGACTGCAGTTAAGTGTGCACATTCCTCCTTGTGAGCTTTGCATTTAGTGCTAAGATTATGACCTCTTGTGCAGGCAAGAAGTTGCAAGAAACAAGTTGCCCTGCTCTGCCAGTTCTACTGCAGCTAAGTTAGCAGTTCAGCATCTGACGCTGCAGTATTATGGTCCATGTTAAGCCAAAGGGATTTCAAGTCACAAGAAATTTTACATAGGGAGACTTAGACAAGAAAGACGTTAAGATGTTTCCAGGGTCATGGAGCTTTTTGCACTGGTATTGAGGACAAAGAGGTTATTGAGAATTTAAACTGAGGTGTGTAAATTTTTATAACATAGCATTAACGTTTTTTGACAGTCTTTATGAATAAACAATAGTATGGTTTATGGCTATTGCTACTTTATTGAATCAAAAGAATCAAACAACTTGGTTGTGGTAATTGCACTGTAATTTTGTTGTGTGCAACTTCATTTAGAATTTCCTAATACAGACATCAGCAGCACAGTGGAGTCTCCTGGCTCTTAGCCTAACGCATCAACATGAATTTGTAAACAAAGTTGCACTCATTTATGTATTACTGACAGGTGACTTCCCATTTGTCTTTTGTTATAATATTCTGTGAATAGTTCTCTTCACATATTCATAAGTGAAAGATACTAGGTCAATCTATATGTCTTCAAATGTCTAGACATTTTGTAAATAAAGTGAGAGGATTTTATCCACAATAAATGCAAATATTTATTTATGCTTTATTTATGAAATGAAAATGCTAAAATATTTGGATTTTGGTGACTGATTGATGTTCTCTACTGTCTTCCTTCTCTTCTCTAAACATCTGAAACGCAAAAGTTGCAGCTATTTAGTGGCTTCATTGACCATGTTTATTTTGGAGGAATATCAGGAAAGGTGATACTGCTTCTTAGTTTGGGAGCTTAGAAATTGAACTGTCTTGGCAATGCCCTAACAAACTTTTTTTATATATATATATAATATTAAGTTATTGGATAATTAGCTTTCCCACAGAATATCAAGTAAAGAACCTATAAGCAGTATTAAAATAAGATGACTTCTAAAATAGTAGCTTTTTAAAGTCTAGTTTCTATTCTTTATTGAACTACTATACTTACTCATTATGTATGCAGTGTTTTCTTGGGGAACTGCTGTTAATTGGGCTATTTACATGAATAACATAATGGAGTCTTAGCTAAATTTCACTACCTTTTTATTGGTAATTTCATAAGAACATAAAAAACATTGTATTGGGTCAGATAGTTCAACAATACATTTGGCTTACCATCACAAATCTTGACTGTGGTGTTATTTAAGGAGAAAATGTAGGCTTGGGCAGTTTCTGTCATTTGTTCCTTTCATATTTCCTGCAAATCTACAGTTCCTATAGAAATATTAAAGGTTATACTCCTTGTTAGCCTCTTTAGTATCATCTGTGGACCTATTGTGCCTGAATTTTTCCAGTTTCTTTTTGAACCTGTTGATCTTGTATCCACCTCTAGAATGCTCCAGATCACTACCCAGTATTGAAAGAAGTGCTTTTTTTTTACGTGTTAAGCTGATTTCCTGCGAATTTCAGTGAGTGTTCCCTGTTTTCAGTAATGTAGATGTGATGAACAGTACTGTATTCATCTCATCTATGTTTATGTAAAGTTCAGTCATATCCCTCCTCAGTCTTTCTCCCCAACTTGAAAAATTCTAGAGTTTTATTCCCTTTACCTACAATGCCTGCTTTTTTCCTTTAATAATTTCAACTGCCATTTCTATAATTCCTTTAGCTCTCTATCTTCTTGGGATGCAGAGACCTGAACCGCACATGGTATGTGGTCATACACGTGTATGTAGGTACCTTTTAAGGTTTCTTTTCATGCAGTATCTTCCATCTGTTTATATTGAGGTTCATCTGTCACCCTTTTGACCACTCATTCAATTTTCTATGTCCTTCTGGAGTTGCTCATCATCAGAGTGGCATTTGATCAAAAGAGCTTACTGGCTTCAAAGTGGACAATGTGCCCATTCATGCTTTCTTCCAAGTCACTGATGAGTAAAACTGACTCCAGCAATGATCCTCAGAGGATCCCACACTTGACATTTCATTCTGAAAAGCCTCTTTCTGTTCTTTAATTAGACCTCTCTCAATAGAAGGGCCTTTTCCCCACTGCTGGGCAGGAGCCCTTCGTGTGGAACCTTCTCAAATGCTTCTGAAAATCCACGTGTGCTGTATCCACTGTATTTCCTTTACCCCTACGCATATTGTCACCATTAAAGAACTCAATCAGGTGAGACACGACAGCCATTTACAGAACTCCTGTTGGCACTTTTCCTGCAGATTGTCTTTATCCAGGTGCTTAGTGATCTTAATTATAGACTTAGCAGCTTACAAGATGTTTAAGAAGACTCACCAGCCTGTAATTCCTACAGTGCACCCTAGAGCTGTTTTCTGCAGATGGGAGTAGAGCACTGATCTATCAGCGTAGCTCTCTAGTCCCTAAATCCATGTTTTTTATCAAGGCACAATTCCTAAAAACACTGTGTCAGGAAATCACATTACCACTGGAAAAAGGCAATGCATTATTAGGTGCCAAAAAGCCTGTAAAATCCTTTGCTTCCACATTTTAAATCCTTAGACCATGTAAGTGCTGCCTAGCTTTATTTTCAGTGTGTGTCCTCAGCACAGAGCTTGTAGAGCAAGTAAAGGCCAAAACTGAATTTTACAGCCTTACTCTAAAAGTATGAAGAGAGGATTTGGTAATGGAAGAGCATGATAGTCACTTAGCAGTAATGGCACTGTTGAGAAATAGAATGTAACATCCAATTTCTTTATTTTTTATTGGTTCTGATAGCCATTACTTACACACATGAACCATGTTGACCAGTATGACAACCGAATAACGTGCTGCTGTTGCCTGAGAGGCTACATCAGCATAAAAAGCACTTAATCACTTTGGACGTATCAGCAAATAGGTAGCAATTCTTCCTAGCACTGTCTGAAAAGCCACCTTCTGTTGTGTGGAACATAACTAATCACTTCATTTTCATGTCACCTCCTAGAGACTTGAAGCTTAACACTGCATCATTTTAAAAGTTTGCTTGTCTGAAATGGTCTGTGTGCTCATTAACTGCTACTGATGCAAACTGGTAAAAATGTTGCCTTTTACATGCAATATTTTATGTGAAAGCATGAAACAATGTTAATCATATTCACCTCAGTGCTTCCATACCACACTGGCTACCAACATGCTTGGAATTGCACTTCAGATTCAGAATAATAGTAATTAAAATGTTAATAGGACAAGAAAATCCATTCTGGTTTTGTTTTAAATCTGTGAAGCAAAGTTATGGAGATCAATGCCTTCTTTTAATCAGATTCCAGAGCTAAATAGCTCTACAAACTTACTAGGGCCAGGCACAAATGTGCCATTCCATTGTGCAGTTAGGAGTCACCTGGAAGTTATAAAACCTGTAACATGTATTTTTTATTTAGTAATAGATAAAATATTCACTGAATATTTACCTGAATATTCACTGAAATAATCACTGACATTGTGTGATCTCCAAGGCTACTAAAGTGCAAAATAGGGGTTTATAAATTCTATCTTGTGGTTTCTTTTTGCATTGCAATGGACTAGAAAGATGAACACATGATCTGTTACCTTGTCTCAGTGGAAGTACTGATTAAATTCCTTCAATGGGAATGAAGTCATTGATTTGGTCTTGCCCGTAGGAGTAGTCTTCAGAAGAGCAATTAACATTAGTTGCTACAGCTGAGTTACTCAATATCACTCAGATCAGAACATTGGATTGTAGAAAAAACATTTGAGAACATGGAATAAGCAAACAATTTGATTACCTACAGAATGATTGAAACATCCAATAGCTAAAAAGTTGAGTTTGTGGTTTGCAGCTGTGTCCCCTCTAGATTACATTCCCCAGCAATCTTCAAACTCCAGCCTATATAATGAGAGTCCGAATAGCTCAAGTTCAAAGCACCACTGCACTTAAGCTAGAGATTTTTAGTTATGGGTACAGGTCTGGTTGGCAAAGCCAGATGTTTAGCTCATGTGGATGTAGTCGTATACCATCTATTTTGGGCAATGGTGATTTTAATAGTCATATTAGAGATCTGCAGAGTTTTAAAATTTAAAAAGTCAGGGTTCCATACACAGCTCTTGCATAACTTAGAATTCATTCCAAGTAAAAATCTGCTTCTGTGTGGGAGGGACCGTAGAGGACTTAGGCTTTGCTTGTATTTAAAAGTAATGTTTGAAGGGATGACATAAGGAGCAATCCTGCTAGTGGGGAGCAAAAAACCTCTCACTTGAAAGCCAATGAGATGGCAGTAGGATTATTATTGGCAACAAAAAAGGAGGCCAATACATTAAAAAAATTGGTATGTAGAAATATACCTACTGCCTCGGTGTAATCTCCAGCTGTAGTGGTGCAGTGTAGTCAGTGCTCTGGGACTGCTGAAGCCAAGCCATGAAACAATTAATTGGATAATGAGCTGCGGTATGTGACTGTCCTTCACTATATCTCCAAGTATGACTGAAGTAAACTGAATGCACAAAGCCAGAGTACTTCCAAGTATTCCAGAGCTAAGGTTTTAGCTCTTCTTCAGTTTGCCAGGTGTACGTTTACACTACGGTCTCCATACATATACAAAGCCAGCATCTTCTGGAAAATGAAGTCTACCTTATCATGGAAATTAAGATGTAATTCCTACAAATAGAAATTATTCTGCTTTTTAAAATATACTGATTATCCATGCAGCTGACAGCAAAAATTTGATTTGATATAGGAAAACAGACAGAATTTTTGTATATCAGGTCTCATTCTAACAGACTGTGACTAACTGGGACTGAAATATATTTATACTTAACTTCATCAAAAAAATCAGGACTGGAAACACATTTGTATAAAGTCTCCTGCTTTTGAGTGGCTCCCAAGAAGAAAAAAAGCACTAAAGAACAAAATATTTTTTATTAACAGTATTTTATGTAGCACTGTGTAATACTGGATAAAGTGAAGTACTTCAGGAACAAATCCTCACCCACTGTAAATCACTAGCACTCCAAAGTCCACAGAGTAAATTCGGATTATTCCTACTCAGGAAGGGCTCCTCTGTGCTGATTTAATGCCAGGATTTACCAATCTGTGAACATTGATCTGAAAAGAGCCTGGAGTTAGAATTGTTTGTTGGAGCATCACAGAAAGGTTGAGGTTGGCAGGGTCCTCTGGAGGTCATCTAGTCCAACCTTCCTGCTCCACTAGGGCCATCTATAGCCTAGGACTATGCCCACTCAGGTTTTTAGTTATCTCCATAGAGGGGAGTTAAGGGTCGAGGGACCGAGGTAACAACTCCTCGAATTCCTTAACGATTCCTTTCTGTCCTCTTAGAGACAGAAGGGTTTTAAGGGGGAAGAAGAAATTCACACCTCAGTCTGCGTTTTCAGAAACCTGGAACAAACTTTTAATAAATAATAAAACCACACAACTATGCACTATTATATATATAGGCACAAACTGAGAAAAAGGGAAAAAAAATGAAGAAGAGAGGATTCAGATAACCAGAGTTCTGTAACAGTCTTGTCCAAGGTCGGTGCTCTGGGCAGGCATCCAGCGGCAAGGGGGGAGTGAAGACTCTGCAGCTGCTTCGGGCAGGGAGCAGAATTCTTCTCGCGGCGAAGGGCGGGGGGAGAAACCCCGCGTGGCAAAGGAAAAAAAACTGCAGGGAAAAAAACCTCCCTGTACGGAACAGCCGGGAGTCCGAATATCTCACCCGATCTCAGACAGTACGGGACTCACGACAATAACAGTTCAGAATCTGTGATCTGATGCAGGCCCTCAGGTCTCGGTCTGGGATCGGCCTAGTCGGGCCTAGTCGGGCCTAGCAGGCCTGGTTTCGGCCTGGTCCCTCGGCAGAGCAGATTCGTGGGAGTCCTCTCTTCGTGCCGCTGCCCAGAAGCCCAAGAGACAGATCCGCCCTCTGCCTGCTGCTTTTAAAGGCTCCCCACGTAACATTTCACCTGACCCCCTTAACCAATTAAATGCGGAATTATCGTATTTGCATGGAATAATTCCATTTGTCCATTACCCAAAATAAGGAAGTTTTAGCTCAAACCAGGACAAGGGGCTCCTCAACCTCAACCTGTCCAACCTGTTCCAGTGTTTGACCATTATCACAGTAAAAAACCAAAAATAAAAAAAAACAACAAAACCACC
>NW_010423768.1:0-2510 GCF_000710305.1 Buceros rhinoceros silvestris
GCACTGCGTCGCTGTGTCGAGAGCGGCAAAACTTTGGCTGGTGTGAACGGCACCGGGAGAGCGTGCAGGCTTTCACGACATGTAGGCTTTCGAAGGAGAAGCACACCTCCCGAGAGCGAAGCTGTGCAAATCCCCCAAAGAAGGGAACGATTCTCTTGAGAAAGCATCAGTCGGTCTCGGTAAACACTGGTCCGCATGAGCAGCTTTAACGTTACTCAGGTTATTTACCTGTGTATCTGCAGACTCTAGACCTAATACTGTGTCAGCTGAAAGGTAGGCATTGCTTCAAGAGCACTAAAATGCCAGCTTATTCTCAGTCTCACTTCATGCGACACCTTTAACCGCTATATCGTGCCATTTATCAGCACCTTGGTGCTGACAAAACTCCCACCCGAGACAGGAGTCCACGAGTAGGCCACTGTAAGCAGAGTCTTTTCACTGGAGTGCAGTGCAGGCGACTGAGCTGGTACGTGTTCATTCATGAATTCTGCACTACTGCCCTGATGCTTCAGCCTGGCAACTTAAATGTCCCAAATGTTCGTTTTTGTAAAGGCTGAAGTCTACTATAAAATGTTGCCTATATCTAATGTGCAGTTTTTACTCTCTAAATACAGTTGTTTGTTCACAGGGAATTTGTGGGTAGAAAATAATGTGTAAAAAAAAGAAAAGAAAACTTACAGCTTTTTAAAGGGTTTACAGTAGATGTCTTAAATTTGTCAGTCAGTAGTGAACAAAGAGCGATTATTAATTTTGACAAGTACAGAGTACTAAAATCCTGGATAACTTGGGAAAATTTGCAGGTAATAACATGGTTGCCTTAGTACATTATTTTTGCAGAATGGGCATGCAGTGTATGTTACTGCTACAGTGCATACCTGTGCTTGCTGTGCAGTAACTGATAGGGGCAGGAAAGGCTGTAGAAATACAATATAGTATCCTTGGCTCATTGGCTAGCTCTTAAGCATCTGCTGCTACCTTTATGGTGCTGTTGCTACTCATCCTAGCCACCTTTAAATAGGCACAGTTTTTGTGTGTGCTTGCCACATTTATACCTTCACTGTACACTTCTGCAGAAACAAAAATATAGAGCAGGAGGTATTGTATCAGTTTTGTGTCTGTAACAGACCAAAAAACCCCCCCAAAACCCAAACAGGTGTGTACTGCTGAATAACAGCAGCTGATGCCAGCTCTGTCACCTGCATTAACAGGGTTACGTGAGTAACGTGTAGAGTCTTCTCAGCACGTGGGCTAGTGACTGTGGAGACTTCGTTTAAGAATGGTCTCTGTTGGTGGTACATCATGGGTTTATTGAATAGTTTGGGGTTTTAAATTGTGAACTCTCCTGTCTGAGGAAGGAAGAATTAATGAAGTCTGAGGTGTAGTAATGGGTTTTTCTACCCTGCAAGGTGAGACAGTAGGTGCTGAAACCCTAAGAAAATGTTTGAATAAGGAAGATAACCACACCCAACTTTTGTAGAAATTCAAGCCAGCAAGTCTGCTCTGCTATTGGATAGAACTAGGAAATAAAATTAAAACAAAAGCAGAAAAAAAATCATGAGGTAAGAACCTTTTTAATTGAAGACCATGAGGTAGGGAAGGGAGAGAGAGGAACTTGGGGAATACATGCTCCAAGGGAAAACTGCACTAATGTACTCAGCGAGATCTCCGTCCTTATGTACTAAGGCTTTAAGATGCTTTCAGTGCCAGCATCCAGAGGGCTGATGCTTACCTCAGACCCTCTCTGATAGCCCAGGTGTATCTTACAGATCTGTAAGGAACATCCAGCAATCCCTCTTAGTTCCTGTGTGTAATAGAAAACTGTATTGTTTTCTCTTGGTAACCTTTTCTCCAAAGTTTTCTCCAATTTTGGAGACAGTTTCAAGTACATCTACAAAAAAACATTCATTGCTTAGGTTAGTGGTCGTGAAAGTATGTCAGATGAGGCTGAAAAATGTGGGTATGTGATTCCTTTAGATGCAGTAAATCGAAATAATATGCTAAAATAATGAACAGGAGACACTATCCTAAAATACCTTTAACAGGTATTGGATACAGGGGTTGGAAGATGGCTTTTACCAGACTGCAAAGACCTGCATTTGGAAGCCGCTGCCCAGTATGGGAGTTCCCCTTTGGAAGAAGTGCCCTTTCTGCAATGTCTGCCAAATCCCTGAGCCACCATAGCCGGTAATTCTTGCTTGTATGACCAAGGAAAGAGTCATGGGAGAAGAAGGGGAAGAACCTGCTAGCAAGAAAAATAATAAAATGCTTAAAAGCTTGGGTAGGAGTAAACAGTTGTCTTTTAGTGGCGGAGTTCCACTGGGATCAGTTCATGCTCATGAATAAAGGGGTTGAACAGCGATATTTACTGGCATTACTGAATTATTGAGGGCTTTAAAGGCATTGCCAATGAAGAATTGCAGAAAGACCTTATTAGGGCATTTAAATGGTGTATGAAATTCGGTCTAGATAAATAAAATAGGGCTGGAGGAGGAATCATTCGCTTGTTTTCT
>NW_010423768.1:2604-10142 GCF_000710305.1 Buceros rhinoceros silvestris
CTTTCCCTAATAAATCCTATAGTGAAGTTAAGACAGAGGTCTCACGTGTTGTGTGGATGGAACACGTGGTTAGAGGTGCTTGTTTGCTGCTTTCTTTAATGCAGGCTCTGCAGGGCATCTGACAAAGCTGGCAAGTCAAAATTGAATCACAGGAGGTATGGCCGTTTCAGCACAGTGTGCAGTCAAGTGGTGAAACTCCTGGCCACTGGATATGAAAGCTTTTGGTGTCCATCGTGGGTTTGATGGGCAATTAGGCAAGTTTACATTCAGGTCATACATTAAGACTGATTAAACATGGAGATACTAATTACTGAACTGCAAGTTGTTGAATGCTATGAGGAGTAATCTTTGGCAATATTGATATAGGTTTGCTCCATTCTTATACTCTTCTTGGGGCATCTGAGTTTGTCCGTAGTTAGAGACGGTATTCTGGGCAAGACAGGCTTTGATTCTGACCCAGTATGGCTATTTTTATGTACTGCTGGATGCCTGGCCAGTTCGCCTTCCTTTTAGTCCCTTTCAGACAAGCAGGTTTTGTGTGTACCGTGTAACTGGAGCTCAAAATGCTGCAAAGATTAAATTTTGGTCCTAGTTTTACAAAGAGTATCTGTTCCTTTTCTGAAGGTTGCAGCATTGGTTAGTTGTGGACATTGGAATTCTGTTCTGAGTGTATTTAATCTAAGAGCTGGTTTTGCACACTTCCTTGGAAAAATTTAGTAATTTCAGGTTCTTAAAGACTAAATCCTTTTATTAACCTTATATATCCCATGCTGTATCTTTTGGAACAGAGTTAATGAATTCAGGATTAGTCTAAAAATGGTATTTGAGTGAAGAGGAAATTCAGTAACATTGGTTTTGGTACTCAGCAATATTACAAAAAAGGTTTTTCTGTTTGTTGGAATTTTATATACACAATTTTACTTAGCATGCTCTCTCTAGCCTAACTGTGCTAAACTGCATAACTATTTGAGTCGAAACTGTCTAATGTTACTATTGTAGGAATATTGCAGCTCTGTTAATGGTCAAGAGCAGCTGGAAGTATTGCAGATCAAATCCTTAAGGGCCTGCTTTCAGTTTCAAAAGTTAAATAAAATAATAATTAAAACAAAAACCCACAGAAAAGTTACAGGGGTTTTTCTTTGTGTTAGAATGATAAATCAGGCTCTTCCAAGGTTACCTCTTCCTTCATGGGCAGTCTTTCAGTTGTGATCCTTGCTGAGGACCTGAAACTGCAAGGCACTCAGTACTTGCAACGTATTTCGAATTGATGATGTGAGCCGAATCACAGGTGGTTTCTGTCCTTGAGTTCCTAGCACAGAGAGAGTTGAAGTACAATGTGTAGCTTGAAATCAAGATTTCAGGGTGCAGAATGACATCTTGCTCCATCAGTCCTATGCTCTGTGCTGTCATAGTAGCATCTGCTTTTGTAATGGCAGTAGTAGATGCAATTGGGTTAACTCCTTTGTATAAGCATAATTTTATAGAAGTGGATTGTTTTGTGCTTGATACTTTGAAGTTCAAACAGTTTTTGCAGTGAAAATATGCCAATTATTTTCCCTTCCATTCCTTCATTAAACAAAAGGGGCCTTTTTTCTATTCATCTCAAGAGTAATTTGTTATACAGACTGTTTGCCATGTTTGTTTTGAAAACCACTTGCCCTTTTGCTTTGGGGTGCATTTAAAGTAGGTCAGTCCCTCCTTCAGTAATGCTTTTGCTTATGTCCTTGTGATTTCTTATGCTGGACCTGAGGGTTTCCCAAAGAGATGCACGCATGCTGCTGACAGCACGTGGTGCTGGCTGTCTGACCGTGCGTGTGGAGTGCTTAGCTGAACCAGGATAATCATCTTTGAGCAGAACTGCCTGTGTAGATTTGCCTGTCCTCCAGGTTGCAGTGTGCCATGAACTGCAACTTGCTTGTTACCCTCACACCTTTAGGCAAACAGCAAGCGTTACTGTGCAGGCAGTCCTGCTGATAGGGAAGGTTGTTGAAGAGGTGGGTCTGAGGCCTTGTTTGGGACAGCTCTGGTAGATACGTTGGATCTCGCTTTGAGGTAGGTAGATAGGAGGTGCAGAGGGCATGGTTTCCTTTCAGTGCTGGCCAAAGTGGAAGGGGAATGTGGAGAATGGTCATCTTCATGCATTGCACCAGCCAGCATAGCCCTAGTTGAAGATTTTCACTTACTTTTCCTCTTGAAGATGTTCCCTCTACTTTGTGTTTCCCTCTTGAAAAATGTCTTAAGCATTTGACTGCAGACTGTTCTGTGGTGAACATGAGCTTTACTCCTTCTGCTGAAGGAGTGCTGTTGTGGAGAAGACAATGCCAGATTTTTGTTAAGCAAGACAATTCTCTAAGAGGGGTAAGTTAGCCTATCCAAATGCGTGTAGATCTACAGAGAGTCATAAACGAAAATTAATACCAAGCAGCGAATCTTTTCTGTGGAAGCTCTATAGCTTCTTAACCCAGTGTTCTGGATGAAATTCCTTGCTTGGGTATCCGAACGAGAATTTGCAATGTATAGCCCTAGTTTTGACAATTAAAATCCTTTACTCAGGGCAGGAGAGTAATTTGTTCAGTTCAAGAACTGGTTGATTCAGAATTTTAAAAACCATGTGTTGAAAAAGCAAGAGGAGAAAAGTTGCTTTACCATTTTGTAAATAAAAACCAATTGAGAGGAGTCATACCATTTCACTTAATGTTCCCTAATCGTGGAGAGAAATGGGCTTTTAGGGTAGGTATTTTCAACCTTGCCATGGGAGATTGTTACTGACTCCCTTGTCCAAATGCCACTCTAAGGCACCAAGTTCCTCGTGTAAATGTTGTCTCTCTCTACATGTTTCTTAGTTATAAAAAGAAGGCTTTTTCTGAGTCTTCGTTGGCACAGTTGACATGCCATTCTTGTTAGAAAGTGAGTTTTAGGTTTTATAGACAGTTGTTTGAATCCCTTTACAGTTGGGATTTGTGCAAAACCATTGTTCTGCTGCAGCCAGGAGCTTGGCAACTCAATTCCTCCTTCACCAGATCTCAGAAAACAGATCATAAAATACACATTTTTCACAACGGCTTATGTGTATATCTCATTCCTGTTAGTACTGTGACTGAGGCATTGTTTCCATCATGCCATGATGGAAAATAGTTTTTTCTATTCAGTCAGCTGTGGAGAAAGTGTTTAACTGTCGACACTTGCGGACAGTCACATCAGAGAAGCTAACACTGTTTATTGTAACTGCCTTATTTCAGGAATATGTTAGTGCATGTTTCTGTGGAAGAAACTGTCCTGCTACCTCTGTAAATTGATTATTTGGTTTTTAGTACAATCTGTAATAACTAAGTCATAACTGTATTGTATAAAACATAGTTCGTAACAAGCTTTTCTTCTTGTCAGTATGAAGTTAGACTACTGTTTCCTATGACATTTCCTATTACACGAGTGCTGAGATTTTATTTGTAACGTTGTATTGCACCATTCCTGTTTTTAAAAGGCAGTTTGTGGATGCATGTACGCTGAAGTTTTATTTTGGATTGGGAGTGACTTCTGCGAAACAGATGTCTCAATTATTCCAGAACAGAGCAGGCAGTGTAGCTGAATTGAAGATGCAGTTTAGGAGCACTTCATCCACTCTAACCTTTTGTGAACAGTCAGTTCACACAACCAGATCAGGGCTTATCTGATGCAGAACTTGTAAAAACTTTGTGTGTTGATATTAGCGTGTGGCCAAGATCTGTAATGCCAGTGTGCTCCTACTGCACTGTACTACTTGTATACCTTGATTATATGTTGTGGTGATACTGTATTTGAATCTAACTATAGTTAATCTGCAAGTTGATTAGTAGGATGCTTGTCATTCATTCAACACCACACCCAGGTCTGTGTCTGTGTGCTGAAAGTTTTAATTAACTTGGAAGCTAAAGGGAATATATTATATAAATAAAAACTCAGTACTTAGCGTGGACAGTGAAAGAGTAGTCAATCATTGCAAAGTATTGCATTATCTTCCTACTCCTGTTAGAGTATGTACTCAATGCATTGCTTTGTCAATAAGTTGAACCCTTACATTTTTACTGTAAAAGGAGCACTGGAGCAGTTTTGAATAGCTGGAATGAATACATGATCATTCTGTGCAATTTTCACAGCTTTCTGTGAAACAGAAATTTCTGAGCTATTAATAAGAAAAAATTGTATTAAAGAATTGTTATTTCTTTATTTTCAAGTCATTTCTCCTGTCAGCCGCCATGCATTTTTGTCATTGGTTTGGATTATCTTTGTTTAATTTAAAAAGATACATTTCTAATAAAGTAAATTAATAGCTCTTGAAGTAAGTATTCTTACGAATACTGAAAAAGTTTTTTGCACTTTAGACATTGAAAGTAATGATATCATTTGTATTAATACAAGAATTGCCGTAATTGAAAAACATTGCAAGGGGACAAATACATCAAGGCCATTCTAGCTTTTTACAGAGATAGTACATCTGAAATTGGGTAGTATTTCCAAGTTCAGTTGAAAGCATTTCCCTAAGTATGATTGTGTAATAAGCTATATGGTTCTGGGTGGAGAGCAAATAAATTTAGCAAAGGCCTGTGGCATAAGAAGCAAATACATATTCATTCCACTGTGTCTTTAGGTGTGTGTCCAAGTTTGTGTAGTGTTGTGTAAGGGATTGTAATGGACACAGTTTCGTAGGCAGAATTCTACCAGAAACAGATGTTTAAATGCTTGCTCAAGTAGTAAATAGCCACGTTTGAAAAGACCACCAATTATGAATGGTGGTCAGTGAAAAAATACTGGGTCTTTGCTGTAGCATGTGACCCATCTGTGAAAGTCTAAGTACTTGCTGGAAGAACTAGCTATCTGCTCAGCCTCTTGGAGCGAAGTGGTTTTGTCTTCCTGAATACTGTCTGAAAAGATCAATCAGGAGCTAAAGAAAAAGAATGGTCATCCCCAGCCTTAGTTTTGTTTATAGTTAACATACTGAACTGGCTTTATTGCGTAAACCCAAGTGGTTGTTTTGTGGTCTTCTGCTAGCCACAATGTTGGTCAGGCGTTGGGAAAGTGATCTTCTGACAATGCACATTGTGTGGAAAAAAGTGCAAAGATTTGAGAAGAATTTTCCTCTGTGTGTGTGCAATGTGTCTGAACCTTTAGTAAGAGTTAAGACTGCATAAAAAGAAAGAACACGTAGGCCTCTGTGCTTTCACCATGAAGCAGAATTTAAACATACAAACTTGCATATTTGCTGTTGACTTCTTTGTTTAGATATTCTAACCATGCTGCCTCTCTTTGCAATCAGCAGATCTTTATTATCTGAACAATCACTAATTTAACAATGAATAATCTTTTTACAGTATATTGTTGCTCATTCTGAGAAAGGGTAATGAAGTGTTCTGTGTATTTCCAAATAGTGATGCTGCTTTTGGTTCTCTGTTTGTCTAATGTCTGTTTCAGTGTTTATGGTTTCCCTGTCTCCTCCAATTGAAAAAAAAAAAAGTATATTGTTGCTCATTCTGAGAAAGGGTAATGAAGTGTTCTGTGTATTTCCAAATAGTGATGCTGCTTTTGGTTCTCTGTTTGTCTAATGTCTGTTTCAGTGTTTATGGTTTCCCTGTCTCCTCCAATTGAAGCAACCTGGCACTGATAACCTTGGAAATACTCTTAAACTTGTTGTTTGTTATCCTTCATTTGGCCTTGCATTGTCAGTGCCCTCAGCCAGTCAGTAATCAGCAGAAAATGCATTTTAGCTTACTGGTAACTGCTCTTAAAAACTAAACTTGTTGTTAACTTATGAGGAACTGTTGTTTTTTTGGGGGGTTTTTTTGTTTTTTTCTTCCTTGTTCTTTGGAGCTCTGAGAAATCTGAGCTGGGAAATCATTAAGAATTTAATTTAGGGATTTTTGTGTTGTGGAAGCATGCTGTTTTCTTGTTGTCACCCTTGCTTTACTTTTGCATCTCAGTGTTAAGAAAGGTCATTCAGAGTGGCCCCTCTTTTGGAAAAAACGCACAAGACGCGCATTACCTTTTAAACCTCTGGAAACTCATCTGAACAAAGAAAGAAAAGTGTAGTTCTTCCTTTCTGGGTTCCAAGGCTACTGTTTGTTGCCTGTGATGTTTTCCAGCTCCTTCTCACCTAGTAAGACCTACTTTGGAAGGCAATTGCATGTTTTCTTGTGATGGGGTTAGTGGGAAAGTTCTGCTCAGAATGATACCTCAGCTAGCAGCATGTTTTGGAGCATCCCAAATGTCCTGTAATTGCTGAGAATTACATGTCTTAGGGACAGGTTGACATTCCCCTTTAATTTACTGGAGTGTGTAGAAATGTGGTGGTTCTGTGACTCGAAGCCTACTGTTTTCCTGGTCAGCTGTGCTTTTTTAAGATCTGTTAGCATGATGCAATGGGAAAGATCATTGAGAATGAGCTATACAAGACCACTTTCAAGTGTGGAGTTTTTCATCAACGTATACGTTTTATGTGCTTAATTTCTTAGACCTAACAATGTTTAAAACAGGAGAATGGCATAGCAGTGATACGGTACTATACCAATACACATTGCAAATATATCTTTTGGTTATAGAAAGAATGTAAAAATGGTGTCGTTACTGTCGTAAGTTACTATCACTTAAAACACACAGACTATTGGGGACCATCAGTATTTGCATGTGTTGCCTGAGAATAGATTGCTGAGGTGTTGCTGCTTTCCTTGTAAAGTAGTTCTGAGTTAGGAAACCCTACAACAATATGGCTTGGAAAGGGAGCATTCAATCTGTGTCAGTCAAGGCTTTTGTCTCTTTGAATTCCATCTTCAGGGAATAACACCAGAGAAATTCCTGTTACCAAATTACATGGTCAGAACCAGATGCTAATTCTGACACAAGTAATCATGCGAACAATGTAATGCTGTAGCTTAAGCTGTCCTCATTTTACATACGGGGTTATCCATGCTAGGACTCAAGAACCATAAAATGTAAAGTAAAAGATGAGAAAAATGAGAACTCTGAGGAAAAAACATTATAAAACGTGCTGCCCTTTGACAGTTTACTCTCTATTTATCATGGCTTTTTGTGGGGGATAAAGCAGTGGTAAAAGGAACTTCCCCCACTGACCAGCACCAGCCATTGGCCTCAGCTCAGCGACTCATAAGAGCCCCAGGCAGCCAAAGCCCCGAGAGCCACAAGGTCCAGACCCAGGACTCTCAGGGGCTCCTTGACAAAGCAGACTCAGTGGTAAAAGAACCTCCACCCACGGACCAGCCCCAGCCATTGGCCTCAGCTCAGCGACTCATAAGAGCCCCAGGCAGCCAAAGCCCCGAGAGCCACAAGGTCCAGACCCAGGACTCTCAGGGGCTCCTTGACAAAGCAGACTGAAGCCCCCAGATCCTCAGCAACCAGAAAACGGGGTGACATGACCCGTGGGTGGAGGTTTCCCAGTGGGCAACTGCCGCTGCTGACAGAGCACCCAGTTCTCTATGTTCTCTACTTGCGGCACCAGCTCCCTGGGGAGCGAGTGTCTGGCTCTCGGGCCACAGTGAACACAGCGGCTTGTC
>NW_010423768.1:10242-12261 GCF_000710305.1 Buceros rhinoceros silvestris
CAGAGCTGGCCGGGAGTGTCTGGGCCCACACGAAATGGACATGTATAGTGGGCAAGTGTAATGCACAGCCTCAGAAACAAAATATAAGCCCTTCAACAAATGTTTAGTCTGTGCTCCAATCCATACCTTGCTGTGAGCATCCATACACCACAGATACGATGCTGGATCTGCAACTTTACCTCAGAACCGATGTCATCACCACAGTCCTTCTCCCCAGACTCTTCTCACTGGAAAAGTTGATGCATCTCTTCTCTAGCCTCTCTTCAGGTAACATGAAAAAAAGCAGTTCCTTGAGTTTACGGAAGAGGCACCATGCTAAAACAGTTTCCCTGCCCCGCCAATAGCTTTTTCTTCTTGCAAGTATTTGTAGCTTCTTCTCAATTCAGATAATTATAAGCACACCAATATTGTTACCTATTTTCTGTATTTTGACCTTTAAAGCACATCCACGTCTGCCAGGTTCAGCGCCTTTGGGAACTGATACTGCATCTTAAAATAGTCAGTTTATTGTGATTTTATTCATGAAGATGACCCTGATGGCTCCACAGACTTTAGCAGAACTGAGTAGTGCATAACTGAAAATGTTCTGTGAATGTCTTGATTTTACATTTTCTAATGAGGCTCCATAGCATCATTTGACTGAGGGAGGCCAGTCAGTCAGATCAGTTGCCACAAATTGTGAATTGCTTGTTGACATTTGTTCATGTATTAAAGAACTCAAATGCTGACATTAGTAGATAATGAATTCATGTAAAGAAGCAGGGATTAGCTCAGAAACGAAATGCAAGAATTTCGATTTAATCTAAATAAATTACTTTCAATGAACAATTTTGCACTCATGAATGAACAGAAATAAAAAAGTGTGCAAGATCTTAATGAATATCCATGGCATAGGAAGTCTGGTATTATCTTGAAGTACTTCTGAGATAATATTAATATTGATTTTTTTTTTAAATAATCCTTATTAACAAGAGGCACACTGCCAGTACCAAAGAATGTGCTATGTGATTGTATTCCGTGTTTAGCTGTAAAAAAAAAAAAAAAAAAAGTTAGTAATGTGTTGACTTTCATATCCCTTCTGTGAAAGGCTGATCATAAATTGTGCAACTTTCTAGACCTTGTAGCTGCTTATATTCTTTGGAGATTAATTGTTTGAATTTTATTCAAACCTGAGAAAGTACCTCTCTCAGATGCTCTATATATGCAAGATGGTGTTCGTGGTTTCTGGTTTATTAGGTGTCCTGCACCAGTCTAAAATTGTGGACCAGTGAAAGTGTTTTAAGAACATGCTTTGGACCAGAAATTATTTCAACTTTTGGCACACATTGATATATTTTTTTTATTTAGTGGTAGTTTTATACTTTTGCAGAGAAAATTAATGTCTTGGTAAAGCTTATAAGGCTTCAAGATAATAATGTCTGCCTGGATGAATACTGATTTTTTTTTTTTCTTTTTTTTTTAGCCTATTAATATGTTTTCTGGATTAATGAACCACAACTCTGATCTGGTATCCAGTGCTTTACAGATGTTTGTTTTTCTGGTTTGAATGTTTGCTTGTCAGTTTTCCATGTTGTAGAATAATGATTTGCTGAAAGCGAACACAAAACATGTGGAGAACTCTGACATCTTTATTATAGCCTAAGTTCAGAGGCCTGTGAGATAGATGTTTTTACCTGCTGTCTTCGCTGGATGCCCCCTAATCCTGCCATGTGTTGTAGGGGGCAGCGAGTGACCCATCCCTCTACATTCTCTTCAAACCCTGATGATTTTCTGTCTGGTTGGTTAGCTTAGTAAAATTAAAAAGGGAAGGGCTGCAAAATTGATTTTTGTATTGGGGGCAACACTTTGTAGTGTAGATACTGATGATCACTTAGGAGGTGACTAATGATTTTGTTTAGTGACTTTAAGTTTCAGGTAATCCAATAAAGAACCATAATAAAGGTGAATGTTTCCCCCCTTCCTTCTCCCCCTCCTCCCCCCACCTTTGGTGGTGGGTTTTATGGTTTTTTTTTTTTTTTT
>NW_010423768.1:12316-19335 GCF_000710305.1 Buceros rhinoceros silvestris
CCCCCTTTTGTTGGGGTTTTTTTTGTTTTTTTTTTTTTTTTTGTCATTCTGGGATTTTTTACAGCTTGGTGGATGCTGCAAATGCTGATGGAGTGCCCTGCCAGTTGGCTGTGAGACCAGTATATAGTGAACAGAGAGCTAAACTGAGTTGAAAGAGGAAGCCAGGTCTAGTCTTAACCGAATACTGTTAGAACGGCAAGTAACTGGCAATATTGAAGTAACGCTTTTGACATGAAAAAGGCAATAATAAATTAATTTTGTTTGCTGGGCAGGAGGAAGGCCAGTAAGTCTGTTGCATCTGATTCTCTCTTCATGGCAATTAAATTCAAGTATATCTTAACTGCAAACAAGAACAGAATTTGGATTGGTAGTTAAAGTTAATAATTGATGAATGCTAAGTAAGATCAGTAATCAATTGCCAGATGGGATTGATGTGTAGTGGAAAACCTGCAATGAAAGAGATACCCTAAAATTCCCTGTTTTCTGCTTTGACTCTCATAGAGGTGAAACCCATCTCCATAATAAACATGCAGGTAAATTATTTTTTTAATTTAAATTCAAATCCCATCTCTATGCATCATTTATGTCATAGGTGTTCAAAAGTAGGTGAAACAATAATAAAACTGAGTGAGAAAGGCAGTTTTATTCATTACTATAAAAGCTTGCTCACAGAGCTGATTTGATTTGGCAGTAACATAAAGAGAATACTATTCCGCTTCCTGAGAATCATTAATTCCAAATGACAAAACAACCTTGGTCATCTCCTCCTCCACCTTCTCCTCAGCCCAGCAGTATCTTTTTGACTGTTTGAATCTTCAGCTTGTATAGTTAAAGACAATAGCCCATGCTACTGTAAAGTGATTTCAGTTGGTTTGATCTGTACTAGTCTATTTTTATTGTTCTTGCAACATTTATGTATTAAAAAAAGAAGCCAAAATATTTTAACCGCTTGACATTCTTTGTCTTCATGACTTTAGAAAAGGTCAAATGTCGTTTGAGCTGGAAACAATCATATTAGTATGATGTATTTCCCTTGCAGATGCCCATATAAATTAGTGCTGGTGAAATTTATTCTTTAAATAAGGATCCCAACAAATCTTTCTTTCTCCTACCAGACCCATTTTGTGATCTGGTTATGTTAGCTATTTGTGAACAAATACAGTAAACGTTTACCAGATAGCCTATTTTAGTGGGTTGCCATGGCCCTTCTTATGAACCAGCCATGTGTTTTAACTGTATTGAATAACTGGTAGGACTGTTTTATTTTGTTTTTCCCTGGTCATGGCTGAAACAATAATAATGATTAGCAGGATGTGTTAGTCATCCACAGTGGTATGTGGCCATTGGAGGACCACATTTCATGCTTGACAGTCATGACTGTTAAAGTTTGTTTTATTCACATATTCATATCTTTACAATAGTGTATTGACAGATTTGAGAAACTCCAGAATTTCCATCCCATTATGAATTTCAGTATTTTGCCATGTGTTTTTGTTTTGAGTTAGGATGAGTAATTGAAGTATTGGCATGGTGCAGATAAGAGGCAGTTTCACAGCATGGAGTTTTTTCAACAATTTTGAATTAAAACTTACAAACAATTTCACTTTTTCTGTTAATTAAATACATTCTTGACTCAAAGTAGCAGGCTGCAAGAATGAACTGTGTTTATCTCTTGCACTGTGGTGCCTTATGAGCGTTTTGGTGTGAGTCCCTCTTTAACTGTTTTCACCTTCTGTCTTTGATTCCTGCCTTGACTGTGTTTTACCACCAAAAGTGGTGCAGCTTTCATATGGTGTATTTCCCTACTGGAACAGAGTGAAAGGTTGCAGAAACTATATTCATGTGCCGACTCGGGTGTAAAATTCTCAGACTTTTCTAGTAGGAGCAATAAATGTTGTTGAATGGGATGGGATCACGTTTGCCTTTCTCACAGCTGCTGTCTCGGTAGTTTGTACCTGTCCGGTTGGTTGTTGCCCAAACTGCATGTCTTCCATTTTCCTTTCTTCAGTGGATAAGGCTTATATTTTATAATAAAATTATTGTTATTTGTCTGTAATGCATGACCTTGCAATTAATACAGCTAAATTTTATCCCTGTTCTCTTGCTCCTGCCCTCCAGGTAGTACAGTTTTTCCTTTTTGATATTACCACCCTCTCCTGTATTGCCAATACCTCCCCATCTTTATCATCAGCAAACTGAATCAGCGTACTCTTAAATTTATGCCGAAGTCAGTAATTAAAATATTAAATAAGATGTATAACAAACCAAAGGAATATTACTCAAACATGCATGTTGGAGAAAAATAGAAACACCGAAGTAAAGAGCAGTGTCTTTCTGGCAAACTTTTGATGAAGGTTAGATTGCGTAGGCAAATTTTCTTGAGAGGAAGAAAAAAAAAACCTAAAAGCAAATGGTTTATAAAACTGTTACCCTCTATAACATTATTCCTTTTAAACTGAAACCGAAGAAATCAGAATTCTTGCAACATTGCCCATACCAAGGATGAATCTGTTCCTTTGTGTTCCTTTGGTGACTTCTTGCTCCTTCAGCGGTGGACATCTAGAGCTATTCTCACCTTCTTTTCCCCTAGGTCTCAGTCATATGAAAAATTTGACAGTCTACACCTATCTTCTTTCAATGAGTGCCAATCAGGGTATAACTGGTACGCTAGTCAGAAAGCTGAGAGAAATCTTGATGTTTCAGGGGAAGTGAGGATTAGATTTCGTTATGCAGATAGGTTTCTGCCATCATCCTATCTTTTCCTCCTGTTTTTGGAATGTGAGTAAAGTGTAGATAAATTTAATTATTCCTGAATGTAGACAGACTCAACTCCAGTGACTCTGTCAAACAAAAGTGAAAACCAGTGTATTTTTAAATGGCACTTGAAAGTTATGTGGGTCGGTGAGTTTTAGGACCTTGTTTGTTCTCAGTTTTTATCCAGACAGCATAATAATTGCAGTTGTGAAAAGTGACTGCAACAGTGGCATAAAATGCTTGCCTTCATATGTGTTATGAGAATTCCCATTAAATCTTATGTGTAAATTTTTCATTTGAATATATACTGTGGAGAAATTGGGTTTCTTTAGTCCAGCAGATGGTGCTGAATAAAGGTTGTGATAGTTCGCCAGCAGAGAACCACACCTGTGAGGTAGAATAATACACTTAAATTTAAGAACTCTTCCTGCATGCAGAGCAGAAGTAAATTGACCATGATTACAATAAAAATTGTAATTTAGTAGAAAGTGTTTAACCATTTGTAGTTCTGTGACAGCCTTTTCAATATGAGCAGGAGAGAAAAGAAATGTGTCTAGAATTGGTATGTGTTAATTTTGTGAAAGAGACTGTGTGACATGCTTGGCCATGTTACCAGGAGCTGTCTTGATAGCTCAGGAGAGTTATTCCTGCTTATCTTCAAAACAACTGCATTGATTTTCACTGTCTGAATGTTGATAGCGGGAAGTTTGATATTGATCTGTTGTCATCACCAAGAGATCAGCCAAATTCTCCTAGTTGCATTTTTATCTCAAACTGAAGCCAAAACTGCTTTGGGGGCTGATGTTGTGGTCTTCTACATCCTTAATGTCTGGGTAGTGGAATATGTATCTAAACTAGTTTTGTTGCTCTCAGAAATCAGTATGTAGCACACTGGGTATGTGCCTTATCGTGTTTAAAGGAAACTTAAATTTGCCTTTCGGTAAGAATCAGTTTTAATCATAGTATGGATATGTTTTCCGTTCTGCTTGTGGAGACATCTTGTTTAGAAGCACTAAGTATTTGTTTTCAGAACTTTCAGGCATTTCAAAATCTCAAGAAAAAACTCATCACATCTGAAAATTCTCATCATCCCAAATTATTTGAGCCTTTGTAGTATACAAATGACTGTGTTGGGTCAGATCAGAGGTCTGTTAAGGCCAGTACCCTGTCTCCATCTGTAATAAGAAGCATATACGAAGAAGCGAGTATAAGAACAGGGAAGGAATTTCAGGATACTTCCAGAGCAATCCCTCAACCTTCAGAAAGCTGAAGCCAAATATAAAGCTTCAGCTCTCTTCCTCACATTAGAATAGTAATGTAGGTTTGCACGCATTGCTGAAGAAGTAACACAGAGTCACAGAATGCATGAAGTTGCCAGGGACCTCTTGGTATCATCTAGTCCAACCTACCTGCTTAAGCAGTATCATCTAGAGAAGGTTTCCCAGGACCATGTCCAGTGCAGTTTTCAGTATCTCCACAGATGGTGATATTCACACGGTGAATTTATAGAGGGGATAT
Source organism: Buceros rhinoceros silvestris (assembly GCF_000710305.1). NCBI lineage: Eukaryota > Metazoa > Chordata > Aves > Bucerotiformes > Bucerotidae > Buceros > Buceros rhinoceros. The sequence goes on from NW_010423768.1 coordinate 16,589, forward strand.
TGCTTAATACTTAACAGTTGTTGGGTTTTGAGTTGGATGTGTGTGGGTTTTTTTTTTTTTTTTGCTACAGTTTGCCATGGAGTTTGTAATTTGTGGAACTTTTGCTTAGATTTCAAGATTTTTTTTTTGCTTGTGATAACAGGCCACTTAGTCTGTTTAGTATATGAGATTAGGTTTGCATTTAGTATTAACTCAACCTTCAGAAAGCTGAAGCCAAATATAAAGCTTCAGCTCTCTTCCTCACATTAGAATAGTAATGTAGGTTTGCACGCATTGCTGAAGAAGTAACACAGAGTCACAGAATGCATGAAGTTGCCAGGGACCTCTTGGTATCATCTAGTCCAACCTACCTGCTTAAGCAGTATCATCTAGAGAAGGTTTCCCAGGACCATGTCCAGTGCAGTTTTCAGTATCTCCACAGATGGTGATATTCACACGGTGAATTTATAGAGGGGATATTGCTTAATACTTAACAGTTGTTGGGTTTTGAGTTGGATGTGTGTGGGTTTTTTTTTTTTTTTTGGAGTTTGTAATTTGTGGAACTTTTGCTTAGATTTCAAGATTTTTTTTTTGCTTGTGATAACAGGCCACTTAGTCTGTTTAGTATATGAGATTAGGTTTGCATTTAGTATTAAGAATTTTTATTTATTTACATGGAATTTTATCTGCTATTTAATACCCTGTCAGTGAATCTCAGTGGAGTCCTCTTGCAGCTCTTTGGTTGGGCAGAAACCTGCTGTTATGAAGACCTTTGATGATAAAACCCCCAACCAACTACTGTCACCTCATTTTTCATTTTAGCGCCTGTGCTGGTTTGTTGAGTAGCAGACATGAATGCCGGTCTGTCAGACCTAATGATGACCTCTGTGCAGAGTAAAAATTGAGCACTTACATTTTGTATTTCTTAACCAAACTACTAATTCATTTCTGCCTTCTGTGACTTCCTCAAGAACTTTTGGTGAGGGACTTTGTCAAATAACTTTTGGCACTTATGTTTTGTATTTCTTAACCAAACTACTAATTCATTTCTGCCTTCTGTGACTTCCTCAAGAACTTTTGGTGAGGGACTTTGTCAAATAACTTTTGGAAATCCAAATAGAATAATCAGTCAAATCTCCTTTATTCACATGATTGCTGAATCTTTCAAAGAAGTTCTGTGTTTTGAGACATGGCTTCCCTTTACAGTAGCCACATTCATTCTTCCCCAGGATATCGTATGTATCCATATATCCACAGATCCTATTCTTAGATCTTTAAATGACCCCAGCAATATAGAGCAAGAGTACAGTTCTTCAGAGGTGTCTCATAACTGTTTTTATTTAAAAATTGTTGTCCCATTTGTTCCATTCCAGTCTAAACAGGCTAAGTGGTGTACAAGAGGTTACGTATCACCTTAATTTGAGCAATCTCATCCACGAGTTCAAGTTAACCCATCAAATGAGTTTCAGCTGCTGCCCACAGCATGTTACCTGTTCCTTAATCTCTCCTCTCTCTTCATTTTGAGAGGTTTGAAGACTTTCGTCTGTTTATCTTCTAATAAATATTCTAGCATTGAATAAACTTCAGTTTGTTCAACATCATATTTATCACAGACTGTCCTATAGGCACAAACTCTTTACAGAATTAAAATTTTAAAATCACAGGGCAGCCCTCTTAACTGTATTATGGCACTTCTGTGCTGCAGAATGCTATAGAGATTTCCTTCAACTCAGATTTGATGAAAAACAAGTAAGAGGTTGCTTTCTTGCCCTTTGAGGCAAATATCTGTAAATAGTAGATCTGAAGGGAAGAGTGGGGGAGAAGCAGATGACTGCTGTTTGTGAGGTTTCATCCTGCACCTTCCTTTTATTGTACTTTAGCACAGTTTGGGCAAGGTCTTCACATATTTTTACTAGGTTTTATGTCTGTCCACGTGGTATTAGCTTCTTTAAGACAAATCTATAGGATTAAAGATCAGCAAAAATTTTGTGAAACTATTGTACATTCCCATGCTGTGACTCATCAGTTTATTTGTCTTTCTGATGAACTGTGCAAGGGATAAGAACAGTTTGGGAAGCTGAGGGGTTAAAGTTGAATTTCTGTCTAATAGGCAGATTGCCAAAATTCCTGTTATAGTCATAGGTTTTGGCATAGAAATGGTGAATGAAGGTTACAAGTCTTGCATCAAATCCACTGCTCTCCAGTCATGCTGGAAATGATTCAGGTAACAACTTATTTGTATAGCTTGTAAGAGAAGTGCATGTGACTGAATAGCTGAAAAAAATATTGTCGTCATTGAAAAGCAGTGAAATTCATGCATAGATTACTTCCATTAATCCTAAGCCATATGAAGAGTGTTTCAGTATCTGCTAATCAATAATTTGAGTGCTGGTTGCTTGGCTTGTTAGTCTTTTCATTGAGTCAGTGCTCTTCTATGACCTATGCCCTATGAGAATATCGGTTTTATTGTAGAAAAAACTCAGTGTTGTTTAACTGCTTGGAACTAAAACAGGTAAATGACAGTGACTGAAGCTAATTGTGCCTAGTGTTGTCCCTAGAACAATCAGGGTTGCTGTTATCATCTCTCTAATGCACGTAGATGTTTTAAAGGTGTGTGTGCTTACACGTGCAGGCACACCAGGTAACTTGCCAGTTTTTCATGTATAATGACTTCTGTTGTTCCTTCTGCTGTCAGATGAATGAGAATGTAACGTTGAGAATTGAGATGGACAATGTAGCATTCTGAACTAAGGTAGAAAGTCCCTTGA
>NW_010423768.1:19495-23050 GCF_000710305.1 Buceros rhinoceros silvestris
GTGTTGGAAGCTGTAGGTCTTAACAGATCTTGAGTAGAGATGGTAAATGGAGCATTTTAAGTTTTGCCAAGAGAGAATCATAGAATCATTTAGGTTGGAAAAGACCTTTAAAGATCATGGGGTCCAACTGTAAAACTAACACTAAATGCACCACTAAACCACATCCCTAAGTGCTGTATCTAAACATCTCTTAAATACCTCCAAGGTCGGTGACTCAACCACTTCCCTGGACAGCATGTTCCAGTGCCCTACAGAACTTCTGATGAAGAAATTTTTCCTAATATCCAATCTAAAATTTCCCTGGTGGAAGCTGGGAGAAGAAACTGACTCCCTCCTGACTACAACCTCCTTTCAGGCAGTTGTAGAGAGTGATAAGGTCTCCCCTGAGGCTTCTTTTCTCCAGGCTAAATAACCCCAGATTCCTCAGCTGACTCTCATAAGGCTTGTTCTCTAGAACCTTCACCAGCTTCATTACCCTACTCTGGACTCGCTCTAGCATCTCAATATCTTTCTTGCAGTGAGGGGCCCAAAACTGGACACAGTACTCAAGGTTCAGCCTCAGCAGCACCGAGCACAGGGGGACAATCAGTTCCCTGCACCTGCTGGCCACACAATTTCTGACAGAAGCCAGGATGGTGTTGGTCTTCTCAGCCACCCGGGCATACTGCCGGCTCACGTTCAGCCAGCTGTTGACCAACACCGCCAGGTCCTCTTTGGGCGCGCAGCTTTCCAGCCACTGTTCCCCAAGGCTGCAGCATTGCAGGGCGTTGTTGTGACCCAAGGGCAGGACCCGGCACTTGGCCTTGTAGAACCTCATACCACTGGCCTTGGCCCATCAGTCCAGCCTGTGCGGATCCCTGTGTACAGTCTTCTGACCTTCAAGCAGATCAACACTTGTGTTTAACTTGGTGTTATCTGCAAACTTACTGAGGGTGCCCTCAATCCTCTCACCCAGATCGTTGATTTATCCAGCGAAGACTATGCCCCTCAAAGCCACGAGCAATCAGTTTCTCCAGGAGAATGCTGTGGGAAACAGCGTCAAAGGCTTGTCTTTGTTCAAGTCCAAGTCACAAAGTGGCTTGGTGAGCAGTCTGCCAGCACGCTCAGTACCCCTGGATGGATCCCATCTGGTACCATAGACTTCGGTGTGTCTAAGTGGTGTAGCAAGTTGCTAACAATTTCCCTTTGGATTATGGGAGTTTCAGTCTGCTCCCTGTCTCTTGTCTTCCAGCTCAGCAGGCTGGGTACCCTGAGATGACTCATCTGATGCAAGAGCTCTCGATGCACAGGAGATGCACAGCTTCTGTGCTTGATGAGATGAAAGAGTCTGACTCTGAAGGTATGTTGAGATTCTGAAAGGTATGTTGAGCCCCAGTTGTTGTGCACAGAAGCCTCCCAGGAACTGAATGTATTTCCCCATACCGGAGATGCTCCATGCACGAGAAAGGTGCTGTCAGCACCCCTGCTGGTGTTGCCCTCCTTTCCCACCAGGTACAGAGATACTCAGAAGAGATGCTTGGGATTGAATCTGTTTCAATCTGTTTCTTCTTTCATGCTGTGTTTTGCGGACTCCATCTCTTCTCAAACTGCCAAACTTCAGCCGACAGCTGCAGTCTATAATTGCTAGTAAGTGTCCTGTAGAAGCTACAGTTCGCTTGACAATTTCTCATCTTTCTCCAGCTAAACTTTGCTTTTGTGCATCTTCTTGGGGTCACCCTTCTAAATACATGACATAGAAGAAGAATACTCATTTATTCCCCAGATGCCACAAGGCACTTCTGTGAGCATTGCAGAGGGGAAAGGTGCTCTGAGAATAATAATTCTTCCTCACGTTTAAGTGTTTCAGAGAAATTATAGAATTCTGTTATCCCTGATTTTGCCTTTTCCACAACCTTGAATTTTGTTACAACTTTCCACTGCTGGAAAGCAATTACACTTTAATCTGATCTTTCAGTCGTTCAGAAAGAACATTTTCATTCACTCCAGAAGAAGAGTTATTAATGTAAAATGAACTGACCTTAAAAATTTGAAGAGTAGGCTGGAAAACTAAATGACCGTTATGTAACTCAAACTGTTTGTTTACAGTACATGTTGGACTTCATGGAGAGCTCTACCTTGAACTGGGAGTTATGTCAGCATTTGCCCTGCCATGTAGTTAAAGTGAGATTGTGGCATGCCATCCTGGAAACTATTTCAATTCTGATTCCAAGGCATAATGCATGTTCCAAGTGTACCTCTTTTTCATATGATTCTCATGTGTTGGACTATCTACCAAAGCTATTTTAGTCTTGAAAGACTAATGTGAAGTATGAAAATTAGTTGGCCATGCAGACTTTTGCCTCTGGGTTTCGTAAGACTGAACTCTTGACGGATTGGATGACTAATATGGTTGCTGTTTATTGATTTTATTTCTCCTCCCTCCCCCCACCAGTATGAGTGGAATCTACTGCGGGAATTGTTACTTTCTGACTTTGAAGTCTGAAAAGCTGTGAGAGTGCTCTTCAAATCAGACTGTCATTACAATCATTATGAAACAAAGCTGATTTGTTTTACATTTAAACTACATTTAACATAAAAAGGGGTTTATTTTAAATGACAAATGGAAACCTTTTGTTATAAATTTTGTCCATAATAGCATGTCCAAAGCTTCATACACAGCAAAAATAACATAAAATATCTTTTCACATAACGTAAACTTTCCTAAAAGTTCCTCAAGTTCAGCTTTAAAAACTGTTTTCAGCCTGTTCCTTTCCTTTCTGATCATCAGTCAGTGAAGTGAAATGTTAGCTTGAAAGCGGTCTTCAATTCTTTCAAATGATTGCTTGGGTAGGCATAGTTGTTCTTCTTAAAAGCGTGTGCTTAACCGGAATCAGAGTACTTGGAAAACAGACTTTTCTTGTCTGCCTGCTACTCTACAGTAAATTCATTGCTCACCACTTCAGGAAGTAAGAAATTTGTTGTACCACTTGTGTGTGATGATGATTCTTTTCGTGCTTTGGTTTGATCTTTACTTTCCTTGTTGTCAAGGGTTGGGGCTGGGCCGCAGTAGATGAATGACAGATGCTCTCTATTAGCTCCCCTCACTTCCCACAACAGAATAGAAAGGGAATAAGGGAGAGAGACTTACGGATTGGAAAAGTAAACTAAAACTGCTTTGATGAAAATAATGATAATAAAATGTAGTATATACAGATAGATACGTTACCCATGTGGAACCCAAACCCCATAATGTCAATCAATCACGTCATCATCGCCACTGATGCTGTGGGCAGGCACTTGGGAAGTCTCACACTGGACTCAGCAGCAGATGGGAACTGGATTTGGGAATGCATGGATTGGGATCAAAGGCAGAACAGACAGAGTCCTCCTCAGATCCAGGACACTGGAGAGTGAAACCCTCGTGGTTCCTCAGCTTTGTGCTGAGTATAATGTATATGGGATGGAACACCTTGTTGGTCAGCTTAGGGTCACCTGTCTCATCCTTATCCTTCATAGGAGCAAGTATCAGCAAGAGCCTTTCTGCACAGCAGTCCCTGGTAGTAACGGTGAACATCA
>NW_010423768.1:23378-30747 GCF_000710305.1 Buceros rhinoceros silvestris
GCCCAAATAATGATGTTTCTGAAAACTGTTTGGAGACTTGGCATGTACCCTTAGCTTTTAGAAGTGCAAAGTTAGTTACAATTGAAGATGCACAACAAGGCTACCAGTGATAATTGTAGGGAGGAAAAAATGCATATAAACTGATGTGAAGCTGCCATTATTTTGCTTTTGGCAAACAGAAGGCACAGAGGTACCACCCCCCTGGAAACTCTGAACAGCTGCATGGATACCTGCCACTCACAGAAGTTCTTCCTGATAATTTGCCATGCAATAGTTACCTTCTCAATAAATTAAAGCTGTTATTGATGTGGCCATGCATACTGCAGTCACACTTTAGAAATACAAACTTTTATCTATGAGGCCATACTAGATTTTTTTTTTTTAAATGGAATATGATTTAAGTGTCTGTTGAATTTGTTTGTGGTAACATTGGTTCCTTTGAAGTAAACACATACATTATGTCATTTGTGCGGCACTAACTGACGTTAGATCTTCAGCTTATATTTAGTACTCTCTTGGGTTTGCATCTGGCAGGGTATTGGTAGCAGCAGAGGAGGCTGGTGGCTTGTGCTTGGCAGGGTTTTGGTTGTGGGGGAAGAGCTGCTGGTGTGGCCCCTGTAAGAAGCTTTGCAAAAGCTCCCCCCAGCTCCAAGTCAGTTGGAGGTAGCAAAGCTAGGTCTAGAAAGAAGGGAAGGGTGAGGGGGAAGATGTGTTCAAGATCCTGTTGGGTTTTTTTCTCACTGTCCTACTCTGATTGGATTGGTGATTTAGTAGTGGTTTTGTTTAAATTAAATTGATTTTGTTTCCCCAAGTCAAGCCTGTCTTTTACGTGTGACCATAATTGGTGAATGAGCCTTCCCTGTCCTTTGTTTCAACCTTTGAGCTGTTTATTGCATTTTCTTCTTCCCGGAGTGAGAGAGGGGCTGTGTGGTGCTTGGTTGCCAGCCGGGTCTAAACCACACCACCATTCATTGAAGATTTGAATGTAAAATAAGTCAAAGGATGGCTAGTGAAGACCTTGAAAGAAAGTGTGATTTTTTTTTTTTTTTTTTTTTTTGTAAATATGCCAGTCTGACTTTAAGCGCTGATAATTAGATCAAAGTTAGGAGATGCAAAATCTGATCTAGCTAATTATCTAGTGCCATAAGAAGGTGCTTAGCTTTGCAAGCTATGTAGACCCCTGCAGTTATCACTGGAAAGAAGCAAATAGTCATTTGTCCTGCCTGTGTTGCACAGTTGTTTTACAAATAGATAGGTCACCTTCTGGAAGTGCCTCATTTACCTGTAGAGGGTGCTTTGACAGCAGGATTAAACCAAATAGTTTTGCACAACTAAGAATGAAGAGATTCATCTCTAAAGAAATTGCGCAGGACCTTTGCAAGAGCTGCGCTCTAAACCCTTTCCTGATGGATGGGTTCTGTCTGGCTGGCTGTGGTGGCAATGAACTGAATGCAGTTTTAGGTATCCAAGAGTATCAATGAAGTAAGTCAGGCCAGCTCACCTGGCTTGTCATTGAAATTTGAGTAATACTATATGCAATAGGGTAAAAGACCTAAATTAGCTATTAGAGTTGAAAATTGAGCATTGACATAAAGTTACTGAGGAACAGAGCATTCATAATGTTCTTGACATAGATTGTGTGGACTATCTTGTTACCAGACAGATGGAATTCTGTTTATAGAATTGTGGTGCATTATTTAAATCTGACTGGAAGAGTCTTACACTGGGTTGGTTTTTAATGAGCTGTTTTGTTCTCTAATTATTTTTAGTTATGTGCAAGTTTTGTTGGTTATGTTTTTTTCTTAAATAGATTCATAAAATTGCTGTAAGGAAAGAAGTGGGAAAGCTGCTTCAATAAAGCAGTTAAGTGTGGGTGAAGCTGAACATGTAAGCATTGCAGGTGATTACACTTCTGACAGTTTCTTAGGAACAGCTTCTGAAACCCAGATTAGAAAAATACAAAAATATTGATGCACCGAATAGACTGATTTTACAATACAGAGTTTTTACTCCCTATTTTCTTACAGCAGATCTGCAGTTAAACATTATCTATATCCGAACAGCACCCTGAACGTAATTGAAACTTGGCATTTTGGCTAGCTTCAGATTTGCAAAGCTGACTATCTTACAGACTTGAATTCAAGAACATACGAGGAACATGTCACAGCTTTGTCTATTCCAAATAGCTTGATTTGATGAGGGTCAAGTAATTTCTCAGTCTTCGTGCTCATTTCCACAGACAAAAATGTATTATCTTGAAAGTATCTTTCTGTATATCCCTAACAGCAATTTCATTCCATCGTTACAAATATCTTGGGGGAGGAAGTTCCAGAAAACAGTAGACCACCAGGAATACAGGCACATGAGGAATGTATGCACACACAGTCATACACACCCACCTTTTTGTTGTTGTTTTTCTGTTAACTTTCAGAAAGATGACTGAATTTTCAGAGTCCTATCAGGAAACATTTTTAATCCCTTTTGCAAAGTGTATTGATTTTAATTGTGATTGGTGTTAGAATCTACAGATTATTTTGTTGCCCTACATGCAGATCCTTACAGAGATGACTTCTCATAATTGCTCTGTACAATCTCTAAAGATGTTAAAGTATACAACACCCAGTGGCAAGGAGTAGGACAAGTCATTGACTTAACTTGAATTAAGGGTGATTTAGACGAGCTATTGGGAAAATGCAGGATAGATTTAATGACGTGATCTAGGAATGCTGTTGGCACTTTTCTGTTGAGTGGGCTTCTTGGTTGGTTATCAACTCTTCTTCCTCTCCACTGCTCCCACACTCCTCAGCCGTTGTCTGCTTGATAATCCCCTAATACTTGTATTCCTCCCCATGCATGCTTCTGCTTCCCATTATTCTCTCTCTTGTCTCTTCCTTTCAGGAGGAAGCTTAGAACCCTTGGGGAAGTGAGGAGTCAGGGGCCCAAGCAGAAGGTGCTTGTGCCCCTTTTCCGGTCTGCTTTCTGTGACCGTGCAGCAGTGCTGGCCGCAGAGTGCAGCTAGCTCTCATAACACCAATTGAACTTGGTTTGTCTTCCGCTTTGAACCTCATCCAGGATGGTGGTGTTCCTCGCATCTTGGCGATCATTTGACTTGATGTCTGTTTCAGGGAGCTGAACTAAGTAATTGGAATAACCATGAGAAATAATACGTATGCCATTGCACAATCCAGAGACTTTTTTTTTTGGTTCTGGAAAGCACTTGTGGGTTTCAAGAATTTTAGTTTTCATTTGGGCTACAGTAGCTGCACAGGTGCATGGATAAACCTCTTGCAATCCGTTTTACATAATTAAAATTTCAGTCATGTTCAGGATGCTCTGTTTAACAAGCTTCACAAGGTGGCTTTTAATGAGTAGGCAGTGGAGATTTTCTGTGGTCTGGTGATGTTTTCCAGAGGTTGGCTGCCCTCTGTCAGTAACATTCTGCGTCTATAGCAGCTGCAGGTACCAGAGTGCTTCATGTGTGTGCGTGCATGGAGATACAATTATCAACTTTTTGTGCTTACTTATTTAGTTTTTGCAACAAGTAATTATATTGATCAGCCAAGGCTGCAACTTTTTCAAGGCCCTTGAGTGAAATGGGACTTAAAGGCAGTGAAAATCTGAGTGTAGTTACTCTCATACTGACAAAAAAGCAGCAGCTTGGAATAGAACGGTGGAGGCCATTGCTGAAGCTGAACCTTGGAAGGTGGCTTGATGAGAATCAAAGCTGTAAAACCTGTTTCTTTCAGAACAGAAAGAGCTTCTTTCCCCAGAAGGCTAGAAGGAGCTTTACCAGCAAATCAAGCAAATGTCAAGTTCCCCTGCTGTCCCCCCACCTTTTTTTTTTAAATAAACCCCCTATTGGCTAACACTCTTTAAGTGTTAGGAGAACATTCCTGTCATTCAACACTGAAACATCTTTATGGCTATCTTGCTGTGTTCCAGACAAAAAATTTAACATTTGGCAAGACTTAATTTTTTCTAACCCAATTAGCAAATAAACTCTAATATGTCAAATGCATCTCATTATGACAACCCAGAAAATTTCCAATCTGTTCCCTGCCTGCTTCTTGAAGTTCTGTTACCAAAGAATTTTATGAGATCAACTGTGACGGTGCATTCCCAGTAGTTATGTGAACCAGTCTGTGTAAAATACAGTTTCTAAACATTGTGCGTTTGTCAGGAAGTGGAAGAAATCAATTTCTTTAAGCTATTGATCTTATCCCTTCTTTTGGTATACTTCCAATATGTCGCATGGTAAAAAGGACTGAAATAAGTTCTTGATTTATTTTTGTAGTAATTACATCTGCTTGAGTAATTCCTTTTGAGTGAAACTGCAACATACGGGCATGTTCTGTGGTAAAATATTGGAAGTCTGATATTTCAGGGATGCTCCATACTATTTTACTTCTATGGCTGAAAGAGGAATTTCATTTTGTACTTTGGTGTGTTAATTCTTCCTAAAGTACTTCCAAGCCCACAAGATTGGTTTTTTTCTTAGGGTAGCTTGTGGTGTGACATTTGAGACAGTGTTCATACAGGTCTTGTATCAAAACCTGCAAGATACTCATAGGTAGTTCTGAAATGCATAGTCCATTTCTATCTGTTGTTTTTTGTGCTGCTATGTGGTTTTCCTTCTAGTGTTTGTACTGCATTGTTGCCAAGAGAATGTTTGCCGGCATTTCTGTATGGCGCTGCTTTGTATGATTGGTGTCTCTAAGGTGATTTTTGCTCAGGTCTTTATGACATTGTCCCTTAGCTCTTGAGCAGTCGTTTTCTGTGAGTTTTCTTCTGTTTATAGACACTTATGAACAAAAGCCGAAGTGATAAACTATATTCTCAGACATGCATACAGGTCTGTTTGAAGGCAGGTTTCTTACTGGAGAAAAAGCATTTGGAATTTAAGAAATGGAAATCATAACTGAATGTGTTGGAGCTACACTATCTTAGATCAATTGATGTTTTTTCTGGCCAGTTCACTCTAGTGGGTCACATTCTGTGCTGTGACTTCTGTAGCTAACCATGTTGCTTATGCAAGGGCTTGGAGTGTGCAGGTGAACACAGCTAAGCTCTCTTCTTTAAAGACACAAATAGCTGACTTCAGCTGGGCCTTACTTTATAGAGAGAGGAAAGGCTTTTTAAAGTCTTTGTAATTTCCTTTCCAGAGTGAATTTCCAACACTGTTAATAAATGATGTGTAGCAGTCTTTTTTGGTACCCTTACCATATGTTTGCATAGAAAGGAGGAAAAGCACGTTGCTCTGTGCCTGAAAGACATCCAATTTCGAAGGAGTGGTGAATAATGGAGGGCACTCCAGGGTGCCAGGACCAGCTCAAGGTGCACTGGCATAACAGCATCAAGCATCTCCTTGTACTAGCAGGAGTTTTCAGGATACTGTTGAGACAAAGGAAATTTCTCTCTAAACATAAAATAACGGAAAATGTGTTCAGCTGTCTCCAGATGTGCCCAGATTCACCTCTGTGTTGAAGAGGGCATGTGGGTGTAGAGAGACAGATCATGTGACATAGCTCCATGTCCAACTCACTTTGGCTCAGGAAGGTATTTGAGTCTTTTGAAGTTAGTTGGGAAGGAGTCTTCCTGACTAGTTTCTGTGGTTTGTCAAGATCAGTTTTAATTTGTGAGTGCTCTCCAGTGTACTTTCCCAGCTTTGTAGTGTCTGTGTTAAAAAAACACGTTTTTTTTACCCTGCTATACCACTTGCAACTTGTCTGCTAATGACAAGTTAGGTTATTTAGGTAATTCATGAAATCACTGAGCAGCACCAGACACAGGGCTGATGACACATCTGTACATTTGAACAAATTATAACTCTTTTTCAGCTCAAACATTTGTAAGCATTATTTCAATGTGTTTACCCAGTGTTTCACTGACCCTGAGAATTTCTGAGGTCGTGTGAGACAATGTTTTAAGTTGCACAGAAGTGAAACTGTGACATCTGCTGCCTCTACCAGTAAAGAGCCTTATTACAGTGTAGGAGAAAATCTTCAGTTTGATAATGATTTGCTATTGAAAAATGGAAGTTGGTTGCTAGTTATCTCCTCTTTATTCTCTGGTTTTCCTCACTTTTTTTTCCCTCTGGTATTTCTCCAGAGTATGAAACTGTCTGGGCTCTGTTTTCCTCTCCTACTCTTCTAGAGACAGTGACTTAGCCTTTCTTCTAGTCTTCTACTTCCTCAGGTATTTCCCCCGAGTTATCAGATATTACCACTTGTGCCTTTAAAACTTCTTCAGATCACTCTTTTAATATTCATAGATAAAACTTATGAAGGCCAGCAAATTTGATAATAGGTAATTTATCTTTTATATTCTCTTCCCATTCTTAAAGTGTTGTGATTCTTCAGCTCTTCTGAACAAAGCTGACCCTTTAGTGGAAGAAAGGCATTAAACTTGTGCTTTACAGAGGTTTTGCAACTACCCTCCCCGCCCCGCTCTGGACCAAGTAACTCACCAACATGGCTTTCAGTCTTCCTTGTAACTCCTCCTTGCCTTTGATATGACTCTCACTGTTTGCCCTTGTTTTTCAGAGATTGCCTGTGCAAGCCCTTCTTTACTCTTGCAATCATCTTTATTAATATGATCTATTTTATCTCATGTGTGTGTTTGGTTCTTCATTTTTTTTTTTTCCCCTGTTCTGCTTTTTCTTGATTGTGGTTGAGGAAGAGGCCACTTTGCCATGTTGGTCTTTCATTGTATTTCCCCATCTCTGTGCTGCATGGAATAGCTTGCACTGCTTCTTATAGCTATGTTTTCTTTCAGCTCTCCTAAATGCTCTTTTGCCTTACATTTGCTTGCCTGAGGTCTAACTTACTGGTTCCAAGTTTGACTTCAAAACAGCAAATCCAATATTCAGCTTGTTATCTATTATAGCCTGTTGCCTATGACTACAGAATCATTTTCTTGGGATTTTTCAAAACCACATCATAATTCAGCAGTGAATAAATGTAGCTTATATACAAATGTGGGCATGACCCCCCGGCCGGTCTGGGAAGCAGCCCTGTAAGCCTGCTGTCAGTCAGCAGCAGGAGGTGTGTTATTTAGGAGGAGACAGAGAGGTTGTGTCAGTGGGTGATTGGAAAGCCAGCTCATCTCTGGGCAGGAGAGTAAACTTGAAACCAATCCAGCCAGAGCACGTAAGATAACTTAGAAACTATAAATAGATGTGATAAGGAAGAAGCTGGGCAGTTAGTTAGCAGTTAGCACTTAGAAGTTGTGTGTGTAGGGGCTGCAGCCGTCTGCTGCAGTTGTATCTTAATAAAGGCCTTGTGTGCACACACAGATTGTCGTATCGTCCACCCCGAATATTTGCGACGTATGATTTACCCCTACACACAGCTGAACGCTATAACCTCAT
>NW_010423768.1:30829-31753 GCF_000710305.1 Buceros rhinoceros silvestris
ATGTGGCTGCAGGGAATTGGACTGCAGGGGAGTTGTGGTAGGACAGACACCGGCGAGGAGATAGACGGCAGAGGAAGCTGCTTTTTGGTCCGGACCAGAGAATTCTAACGCCTGGGAAAACAGGTCAGTGTTTATATACGCTTGGGAAGCGAGTGATTTATTACACCTGGGAAGCAGGATACCTCCGGGAAAAATAAGAAAGAGAGAGGAAAAAAAAAAGAGAGGAAAGAAAAAAAAACCAACCAAAAACTATGGGACAGTCCCAGTCGACTCGAGAGGAAGATTTAGTATTTTCGACTTGGAAAGCTTTGTTGAAGCATAGGGGAGTGAAATGCGACGATTACGAGCTCAAACGAATGCTTTTATGGTCTCGGCAAAACGGCTTTGACCCTACCCTTGATGTGGCTTTTAGCGTACGGACTTGGGACAAAATCGGTCGCGACCTCCAGGATTTTGTCTCTTTAAGGGACACAGACACCACGGAACTGGTACCCACCTGGCGATTGCTTATAGACGCCTTAAAAAATCATACGGACACTCTCGGCAAAACGGCTTTGACCCTACCCTTGATGTGGCTTTTAGCGTACGGACTTGGGACAAAATCGGTCGCGACCTCCAGGATTTTGTCTCTTTAAGGGACACAGACACCACGGAACTGGTACCCACCTGGCGATTGCTTATAGACGCCTTAAAAAATCATACGGAAACTCAGAATGCAGCTGACCCCCCCGCGGGGCCACAGCCTCAGACTGCGATGTTCCCTGCAGTAGTAGAAAAATTTACTCGTTTATCTCTCCACAGCTCTCTTGCGAAAACATGCAGGAGCACTAAATTACCCTGGAATTCAAAACCTCTCCCTGATAAAACTCCAGTGCCATGGTTGGCAAAGATTAATGAGGCAGCTGATAAGGACTCTTCTACTAA
>NW_010423769.1:0-1682 GCF_000710305.1 Buceros rhinoceros silvestris
TTACCTTTATAATATGTCTAACTTTATATATAATATATATATATCTCCATATCCCTACTATTTAAACACTGAAGAATATCCCAAAGCTGAAACAATGGTGATCAGGTTTTTTTAAGGTTTCCAGGTCTCAGTCTATTATCTCGGCCTTACATAACTAGTAGTCCCCTTCCATACCAATCTCACTTTCACCAGAGAAATTAAATGGCTTATTCTTCAAGTGTCTACAAAGTCCTACATGGACAGCTTATTGTTGATTTTTAAGGCAAGTACATATCGTAATTACATGTCCATTTTCTACATGGAAAAAATTATTTCGGGGAAGAGGTCATCTTTTAAAGAAGTTATCACCAGTTTGGTATGTATGCAGTGCATGCCGCAATGGTCACACTGTAAGTTTCAAGAGCACTTCCAACAGCTTGTTTGAAAAATAGACATCTTTTATTAGGAGGCAGGTGGAAATCATTTCCTGCTATTTCTGTTTTCTGGGTTTCTGAAACAGCGTTTATCCTTTAATTCTCCTTACGCCCCACTTTGTCCCCTATAGAACAGTTCTCAAAAGAGTGATGTGCAAATGCATTTCTCTTTCAAAGTCACCCTGAATTAGTGAAAACTTTCCAATTCCATCCTCCCCACCCGTTTGTTTTCTTTTAACAGAAGGGAAGTTTCAAACATGGAACTGACTAAAATTGCAGATTCTGTTTATACACTGAGACACCCTGGTGTTTCTTGTTATTTAGTATTGTTTTACTATGTAGATGCTTCAGTATGTCCTAAAAATCTCATCTCACCTGATATGAAGAAAACAAGTTCACTTCATTTTAAAGAAAATATTTCAGAAAAGTCAGCTTTCCATACGACAATTTTAACCAGACATTTAAGCTCGCTATTACAGCTTACATTTAATAAAGTCTCTGAACTTTAATTCCTTTGCTTCGAAAAACACACATTGTTCAAAAGAACCGAATGAAAGCAATACAGAGAGGGTAAAACAACAGGAACATCTGCATCTTCAAGTAATTTTAGAACGTTAGTAGCTTAGTTTTAATGGCACTGAGCTGCTTTATGTTGATGGCCTGCTGTCGCTGATCCTGAGAGCATAATGAAGAGCATTAAGTGTTTAAATATAGATGTCAATAAAATACATGACAAATAATGGGAGTTTGCAGAGATCTACGACACTGATTTAAGTTGTAATAGACCATTAATGAGAAACGGACCAGAGAAAACCCTGATAGGAAAGATTGATCATAATAATTCACAAAGCCTCCCATTTTCTGATAAAGCACTTTTTTAAATGAAGACCTTATAGCCGAGAAGACTTGGCTGTGACTTTACAACACACTAGTGACCCCACACTGACTCCATGTCTGCACATGCTACACCGAGGTTGGGGAAATCAAGTAAGCTTCCTCATGCCACTTGTCATGTGTTCAAAACAGCATGACGTTCAGTGGTAGATATTACTGTGGATGAGTTGGAATAATGTAAATGTGAGTTTGGCTTATTGCTAACCAGCATTTTTTTAATTAGAACTTGAAGTGTTTACAGCACTTTTGTGTGTAGGGGTAAATCATACGTCGCAAATATTCGGGGCGGACGATAAGACAATAGTTTATGTGTACACAAGGCCTTTATTAAGATACAACTGCAGCAGACTGCTGCAGCCCCTACACACTACAAAT
>NW_010423769.1:1846-18401 GCF_000710305.1 Buceros rhinoceros silvestris
GTTGGTTTCAAGTTCACTGTCCTGCCCAGAGATGAGCTGGCTTTCCAATCACCCATTGACACAACCTCTCTGTCTCCTCCTAAATAACACACCTCCTGCTGCTGACTGACAGCAGGCTTACAGGGCTGCTTCCCGGACCAGCCAGGGGGTCACGCCCACACTTTTGGAAGCTCTTTCCTATGATGAACACAAATGTGCATACAGACATGATTGGAGGGAAGTGATTGGTAAGTATCTTCACGTAGATGCACACACGTACCAAAACCTGAAGACTAATCCACTGCTTCTACTATTGCTCTAACTTTCCAGGTAAAAGTGATGTATATAAAGTCCTGATCCAGTTGAAATCCTTCATATTACCCACAGTCTCAGTATCATGACTTCTCATCTGAGGACAGGAAATGTTCTCTAATGTCTTCACAAGGTACAACATTTCCCAAAGTTTTGGAACTGTGACACTTATCATTCAAGGGGATTATTACATGTTCCTCACTAAATTTTCATGGAATTAATCATGTATGGCTCTGGAATGAAACATCATTTAAGACTGCTGCAAGAAAGCTATGGGTTTCAGTGCTCCTACTCATAACTATTTTGGCATCTCATACATTATTTATTAAGACTACAGTTACTAGCCAGGCTGCTAGGTAGTAACTTATTTAAAATGATATATGGAAGACAAAATTATGTATGCAGAAAGGAAAAGAGAATGGGGACTCAGACGTAAGATAAAAACAACAGGTGATCTCTTGGTATTCAGTGCTACACGATTCTAAATGTTTCAGTGTCTCTCTGCAACACATCCCTGACATCAAGTATAATACTCTTTGCAACTGAAGTAAATATATACATGTGTGCACACAAAAATCTATACACATATGAATGAAAGAAATTAAATAAATAAATAAGATAAAAAGTAGTGAATTACAGAAATTCCAGTGTGTAAGATCACATCCAGCAAAACTTCAAGCCACAGGTAAGAAGAGGAATAACCAGAAGAAAATAGTATTTCATCTGATGTTTAATGACCTAGGAATCCAAAAGCAGCACATTAATACTATTAGCTCCTAAGTTCTGCTCCAGCTACAAAATGGTTATAGGATTGAACTGCTGGGCCATGCCATGAGCTAGAGTGCACTTTTAGGGAAAAGATGGAAATTCGCAGAATGCTCTTACCTGAAGAAGTAGTAGTAATAAGAAAAAAAATCCTTTAATTTGTGTTGTATACTGAATGGAAGGAAACAGTTAGGAGGAATATAAAAGTTAAAAATATTTGCTTGAAGAGATCTATGTCGATGGTCATCAAACATTTGTAGTGCTTTCCCAGCTCACAGCAGTGAGCTTCAATTTGCTCCACAAATTCTCTCCCACGATCAGTCCTAACATCACTTCTGACTTGCTACCTCTGACAGTTCAACTGATTTTCCAAGACAAAAAGAAACTTCTCTTGCGACAATGGAAGGATAAATAATCTATCCAGACTCTGCCTAGTTTATGAACCCCACAACTTTTCCCCAATTTTCCTGTTCTTTCTCTTTTATCATTTTCTCAGACTGATGCTTCTGATCTCTGCAATGAACTAATAATGGTTCTTTTTGCAAGTATCTGTTTCACTGTAACTTGCCTTTTGAACAGATCACTTATTTCAACAGTTTCATGCAGACTTCTAAATTATATGCCTCATTTTTTTTACCTAACCATTCTTCGCAATCCTATGTTTTCCATGAAAAACACTCTAGACATGAAATATGATTCTAAGATGTACAAAGATAACAACACTCTCCTATTCTTGCTAACAGTTTCTTTAATTACATGGCTAATTCGTTGTGTTGATGGGAATTGTAGACAGTTTCGTAAACTACATTATTTAATATACACTCTCTGAGCATTTTGAACACTGATGGCTTCCATATATCTATATAAACCATATATCTAGTTTAAAACTTGGTATAACAACCTGTGTCATCATCTTGCACAAAAACTGCTAAAAGTTAGTCTGATTTCTTTCTACTCTGTATTATGCAGTCTTTCAGAACTACTAGAGTCAAAAGAAGATCACATTGATTCTTTCTTTTTATTAATCCACCTAGTTCATCAAACTTTGTGATGAAGGTGGAACTGTGCAACTCAAGTCTTGTAACATGCACTGCATTCTTGAAGATGTGAAAATGCAAAAATGCAAAACAGACATCTCTCCATATGCTCTTTGGATCAAAGCATGTATTTTTGTAATTCAAATTTTTGCTAGTATTAATTCACGGTGTGTAGAAGAAAAGGTATTCAGAAGTACATACAAAAGCTGTTTTCTACAGCTGCCTACTTTACTTTCTCAATACTCTCCAGAATTACAACAATACCCAAGACAATATTACTGAACATAGTTTAAATAGAAAGTTACTGTAAACTTAATGCAAAAAATCTGAAGTGTGGAAAACAATCTGGTTGTGTTTGCTAAGTGGCCTCACACTAAGCTTTTGATCCAGGTGTTGTGGGAATGGAACTGACACATAATACACTTCCAAGATTTTAATGATGCCCAGAGCTTTCATTTTCTTTTACACTCTGACAATGGGAAACATGCCCTCCTTATGTACGACATAAAATCTAATAAAGAAGCCAGCTGTTCTTTCCCTGGTGAACCCTGCAACTCCAGTCTGAAATACAGTAGTGTCAGGTTTTGGGGGAAAAAAAACCATTGAGTAGTTGTACTGTACCAGGGCAAGTACAATACATAAATACAATATATTTGATGCTTTCTTCCTGTCTACATATATCAATTACACAGAAAGAAGTTGTTCATCTGACTACTATAAACCAACAAAATAATCCATCTGCTTAACAGCTAGCATATTTTACATAGTTTCTTGGCTTTCCCTATCACAGTATCCTAAAGTCTATCTTTTTCTTCCTAATGTCTCTCATAAACATCTATTGTAATAATTCAAACCCACATATATATGTGTTCTACCAAATGCTGGCTGCCTAGTGGAAATAGGCAAAGCAAACATTATACAATAAGTGTGCTAATTGAGAGACCCTACCAACATCACAGGTCAAATTTTGCTCTTGGTAACAACAAACACTGCTATTTTTGAGACCACAATCTCAACAAGAGGATTGCTCAGTTTTCCTGCCTTTCTCCTTGCCATTTTAAATTCAAGAGATTGTTACAGTATCTGGATTGCACACCATTATATTGCAGCTGCTTGTGTGCAGTGGCAGAAATGTTGCCCAGAGTCATGTTGCCCTAACTGCCATCATGAGGACACATCTACACTTCATGTTTGGAGAATGTACAAATGAGGGAACTTCCAGAGCTATTTCTTCTCTATTTGCAATGCAATCCTTCATCTCAGCTATGAAGTGGCAGTAACAGCAAAGAAATGTTAAAGAAACACAGTTTCAGCAATCAGTTAAACTCAGTTGTGACTAAGCATGCATATGCTCATCTTGCAGGTCACCCTTCCAGTGCCTGCCAAGTTCCTCTCCTGATCCTTCTTGCCAGGGCATGATCTGGCCCTACATGACAAGAAGGCTAACACATAGCCTGAGCTTGATGGTGTGGGTATCAGTGCAAAACCAACTTCAAAGGCCAACTTAATTGTACAGATAGACCCAGTGCTCTTCCTCTGCCACCACAAAATAAAATGACACAAATACACAGGAAGTCTGTATTTACAAAAAAAAAAAAGTGAAAAGTGTTACCAGATTGATAGGCGATATAACACTAAATATCGTAGTTTACGATAATCCACTGGTTGGTTGCGGATGAAGCACAGCATTTGGATTTTTTTAATATATATTTTCATTATTCTGCTATACATGCAAGACAGAATACCTGAAGAATTGTCTGTACATGGCGTAATCTTAGCAAGTGTCTAAGTCCTCAGGAAGACCACTTCACTATTATCTTTACTGTCATATTTACTGCTATAAAGTAATAGTTACTAGATACTGTAACTATGGTATCCAATGGACACTTACCCATTGGATAGAGTGATTTCAGACAACAGTTTTTCATATTCATGAATTGAATTCAGCTTGCTTTGCTGCCCTTTCTCAATCATCTTCATTGTCAAGCGCTTCCTACTCAATATACATAAACACCACTGATAATGCAAAACTCCAGTAATTTAGTGCCCAAAGAGAGGGTTTCTTTTCTCACCCTCTTTCCTCCCATTCCTTGTGTATGAAATATACTCTAGAAGACAAATAATTTCTTTTCCATTGTAAATCTTTCTTCAGGTTTAACCATGAAGATTAAACAAATGCTACAATGCAATCAGTTGAGCAGGTGCTAAATTTATCCTGACACTGAGGCCAACATATGGCAAGATACATTTTCCCTGGGAAAAGAAATTAATCTGATTCCAGTTTTATCAACCTAGAGTGCTATTTGCTGGACTCAATATTAAACATGTTTTCACTTCTGTTATGGAAATTAATTCTCATTCTTTTACATTCTACAATTTTAATTAAATATGTTGCAGCAAAAATATTGTAGTAATTTGGTATTATTCACTTACCTATTGAAGTTATACCAAAGCCAAGCCATTTGCACAGCAGTTCAGATATCCATGTTAGGAATCCATCACCATGTTGAAAGGACATGAAAGAAAAGGAAGAAAAAAGAAAACAGTAAGCTATCTTGCTTGTTTCCTCAAATGAAAAAAGCGTTAAAACAAACTTGTAAGTAACAATCGGTGTTACATTCTGCCATGAACATGGAATACATTTGTTTAAGCAGGTAAGTTCTAATGCTCTTCCCCACCCCCACCCCTCCCTGTTACCATTCATTACAGCAAGAGGGTTGTTAACGTAGTTTTAAAAGAAAGTGGTGAATAGTACTTACACTACACATAAATAAAAAATGAACAATCCTGTTATATTTGATAGCAAGCTACATTCAAACAGTTTTACAGCATTTTGTAAATGACTTGAATGCACTCTTTATCTGAATATCAGCAGGCAGAAGGCCAAGATGGAAATTATGCAATGAGAAGGAAATTGAACGATTCAGATATGTTTATGGAAAGCTCACAAACCCGGACATCTCATTTGGCACTAAATAAAGCTGTTATTCATGATGTGTAGCTACAAAAAGGAAATCTGTTCTCTGCTATGAAGTGTGGCCACAGTAGTGTGAGCTAAAAGAAATGTTTTCTCAACAAAAGAAATAAAGGGTGAGATTGCCATAAAAAGATGCTCACATCAGGTCATGTATTCTCAGCTGAAATCAAACCAACAAGAAACTATACTGGTACACCTTTTCCTTTAACCAATCTCTCAGATATGGTATAATGATCCCAGTCAACAAACTTCAACTCTAACTCATCCTTTTCTCCTTCTGCAGAAGTATTTCAGTTCCACATTAAACCTGGAAGAGACACAGATTTGGAAAGAGCATCTCTTCAGAAGATTTTTTCTAAGATCATTTGCTGGACTGCTAGAAAGCTATAGTGACCACACCAGTTCCCATACCTGGATTCTGATCTCTTCCAAGATGTGGTCTGCTCTGTAGGTTTGTCAAATTACATATCCTCTCATAGATAAACAAGCCAAAAAGCCATTTCAAACAGTGGAGCTGTCATTATAAAACCAAAATCTTGAATAAGCTTTGGCATTTATCAAATAGCTGACTTTTCCAGATCCATCTCATGCCTTTACATGAAAGCGAAAGCACGAAAGCACCTGTTCATTAAGTCATTCTGCCTGTAATAAGTGATTATAAAAAGTTAAAATCACCATTAAATAAATCTTTATTATTCATTAGCGCAAGTCAAAATTTATTCACAAGACTGGAGGAACACATAAAGCCTCAAATACTGGAAAGCAAGATGAATCTGGGTTTATTCTGCATGAAAATATCGACCTTAAAACAGCACCTGTGATAAGAGCTTATTTCACTTCTCAAAGATTCCTGACAGTGTTTTAGCTCCTTTGCAGCTCATTTATTTCAACCACTCAGCCTACATTGAACCCTCGAGGCCTAGACATGTAGTCATCTCTTTAGATGTGTTACACAGACATAGGTTGCTTCCATTCACTTAATTGGGAAAATCAAGGGAGAGCCCTTGTATTCATATTGTTGCATTGTTTGTATTCAGCTCACTCTTTACTAACATGGGCAATACAAACAGAAGGCATTATTACATGAAATGCACTTTGCTTTTCCGTGCCTATTAATGTGCCAAATATGAGCATACAACCTTGAAGCTGAGGGGTGATCTTTATCCAGAAGGGTCAGGAAAAGAGAATTTCCTTCACTAATCTCACAATTCAAGGATAGTACAGTAGTGATGGGGAAATGTTTTAGTCTATTTGTTTAATCGATTGTGGGCTTTCTTATCTTATTGTAATCTACACATACCACGATTCATCAATGCGTACATGCAGGTGCTTTAGAAGAAGTGAAGAGTTGCTATGATAACATGCTGATGCTCAAAAATTAGTTTTAATAAAGTTCCTAAGAAAAGAAAATAAAGGAGTGAACAAAACATGTTTTAATAAACTCCCACTTTCTTAGAAAACCAGAAGACAACTTTACTTATATCACTTCTCTTTATAATGATGTAAGTAGGCAAACACTGTCGTTACATAACAAAAATCTCCGAATGATTTAATAAGAAAACACTGATCTCCCACAAAAAGTCTTAATACTTATTGTTCACTATATCCCATAGTTTAAGTGATATTTTTGATTATTCTTTCTATGAGGACTGGCACCAAAAAATAAATAATGAAAAGAATAAAGTAAATGAACCTTTTCCCTAGAATCCTTTGTCACAAGGATTTGACACTCCCTCTTCCCACAATGTTCACAAATAGCTAAAGAAGCAACATATTTTGTGGCCTTTTGATTTTCTTGGCAGTCACAGGCCAGTTGCTCGAGTTGTGTAAAAAGACACCGCTCATCCGAAGTCAGTGATGAGGCTTCAGTCTCCCTTGAGTCATGTACATGACACTGGAACTCTTTGTTATGGAAATTATTCTGCCTATCACAGCCCAGATATTCAGAAAATCTGTGGGTGCTTTCCTGAGGTCTGGAAGATGTATGAAACTGCGAGCTTGCTGGCTATTGTGTGCACATCTAAAGTACAATCAAGGGCATTCGTTGCTGAAGAACACTCTATTTGTACATCCATTTCTCTGATAACCTATATCATAACTCAGTGAGGATTAAGGAGCGAGGAGAGATGCACAGAGAAACCAATGATGCTGTCATTATTTGCAGGCAGAAATTACATTATCTTTTTTATTTTTTGGACATAAAATTACTGTCTTAAACATTTTGCAAGTTTATCTGCTTTAAAGGAGGTCATTCAGAGGTCTCTGCTGTTCTCTTTCATATTCTCATGAAGTTGACTGAACCCTTGATCTTTGATCTGGATAGAAATTAACCCTCCACAGTCTACCATCTAAGCTGAGACATTAATATTCCTAATAATGAGAGGTTATTAAAATCTTAAAAGTTCAGTGGAGCACTTCAAGGACAGTGGAATTAAACTTCAGCAGATACCTACAGATTTATTGCATAATGCAAACCATTTGATTTGTTGGGATGTATGCTCCAAGGCTAGGGCTCAGCTCACCCTTGCTGGCGAGGAAACAGCCACCTGACTAATTTAATTTTATTTGCACTATGTAAGAGGGAAAAATCCTTGTTTTGGTCATGTGCAGCTACAAATTATCCCTCTTGCCTCTTTCCACCCTCTCTTAACCTTGCAATGGAAAGAAAAGTATTTGTTAAGCAACTTAAAAATCATCAGAGAGAATGACAACTTATCAAACAGTGCACCAGACTATCACTGATGTTGTATTAAATGTAGGAAATGAGCTGTTGGAGGGGGAAATATTATCATGTGCCAGTGATACAGCTGCAGTGGGAATTGATAGCTATAGGCCCCAAGTGCTATGTCAGCTACATGGAAGAAAGCAGCAATCAAGGTTCTTAATTCACTAGATGAATCTCAAAGTCACTGCATCGCTTTCTCTGCCTTACGTGCTTCAGCCTTTCATTTTTGGAACAGTCCTTCTGTTAGCCCATCACTGGCCAGCTTTTGTTTCACTCAGCTGAAATTCCAAGGTAGGTCAATGGTGACATGTCTATCTATATATTTTCTCTGCAGTACCACTCTGATTCAAGTTATTCAATCGATGGGGCAGTATCAACACTCGAGATTTCCACCAGGAATGATTACCTGCCTCTGTCTGACCTAATCAGATTCAGTAAGGTTTGAGTCTAAAACGATTATCAGGAACAAGAAGAATTACACAAAGAGAACAAATTGGGACATCGGTAAAAAGAAAATTAAAATAAAATAAAATTAAAATAGAAACTATCATGCAGGGAGAAAAGGTAGAAAAGAGTGGAAATGCTAAAGTCACAGGATACTCTAGAACATGAAGCTGTAAGGCCAGAAGCAAATCTGCTTATGGAGGAAAAGAGTAAAACTTGTTGCAATTATTATTTTGAGGTCCTGCCATCTTAAACAAAAGTGGAGCAATAAACTGTAACAAGCCACACCAAATTACCACTGTTGTTTACCACTTACTGAAAAGGGGCTTGATGCAGTACCCCATCTTCCAATGAGAAAATTCATACTCTGTTACAGAGCTCAGAGATCTGGAAATGCAGCTGACGCAATACATGGAGTTTATAATTGCTGTTAGTTTTATTGGCTGCTTCATTTAAAGCATGCTGAAGATGCTGACAAAATTCATTGGCAAGTTCTCTCAAAAATATGTTAGCATCAGATAAATAATGTAGCATTCCAGTGCAACACGAAGAGCAATATAAATGCTTTGATTCTTGCCTGCCTTCCTTTCTTGTACGTTTATAGCATTCATAGGTAAATTAAAATATGTGCCTACTTCTTTTAAACCTATTACTTGACATTCGGTTATGATATGGAGGCTATGCTAACACTCCTCACAACTAGTTTCTCACTAATGTATTTCTGATATCTCGACCCTTAACACACATTTATTATGTGCTTTTACATTCCATACGTAACTGAAACCCCAGCTCCCCACCTCACTGCTGTAGGCTGCTGATCTCCAACAGAGTGTTTTCCAAGGTGTCAGACTTAACGAAAGATAGAAAATCCCAGAATGGAAATGTTGGCAGTAAATCCACTGATTGTCTCTATAGCCTCGGCAAGCTTTTCTGGTTTAACGCTGCACTGAAGTTAAAGAAGAAAGTAATGCCTCCTCTGCACTGGCTGCTGCCATTTTATTTCGAGTGGTGCCAGGGCACCGTCCAGCAAAGAGCACCTCCTGAAGAAGAGCATAAACCCAGTGGCAGCTGCCAGCTACTGAACCCTGTTGGGACACTGAACACTACCAGGGGGTCAGAATACCATGTGCACAATACATAAGACAAAATATTAATTATTAACAATTACTGCAGGGCTAATTAAACAAAATTTGCAGTACAATACTCTGTTTGTCCTGTCAATCCTAACAAATTCCTCACCTATTAAATTGGGAAAACAAATGTGGAAGAATACAGGATTGGCGAAACCATTATAGAGAACATAAAGAATAAGCTTCCTGTTTACTGGGGCTGATTCAGTGACCATTGGCTTTGCCTGAGGTAGAATAAGAAATTTCTGAAAGAAAACATTATTACTAGTATGAGTTCACTTTTAATTTTTTTATTTAAATTGCTTTATCATTTAATGGAGGATTTTTAAGGGCTGTTTTTGTTTTGTTTTTTGCAGACCGGGTACCAGTCATGTTGTGTTTACAGCTGTCTAATTAATAGTGACACATACCTAGTAGCTGTGAAGGTTACCAGAGGTACATTTTGATATCTATTTGTAACCTTTATTAGCACAAATATATTTTGGCCAAGTGTTCAATGACTGTATTGAATACATTAGATATTAATCTCATTTCTGGTGATTAAGCATCACTGCTGTGACTGTATTCCCATTTCTTCTTTACAGAGACAGTAAAAAAGCTTTTCTTTTCAAAGACTGGGACATACAAATCATAGGACTGAGAACCAAGTCCTGACAACGAGCTGAGAATACCAGAGCACTCCTCCAAAGCAACTGGGATTCTTGTTCTTTAAACAAGCAAATAAGCCAAGTTCAAAATCTTTGTACTCTCCAGGCATTCACTAACCTCAGGACTGGGTGCATCTAGAATTACTTGGAGCTCCCCAAGTTAAGATCACTGCACACGTGACACGGTGCAATTTTTTAATACATAAGTAAACGTGCATATATGTATATATACATATATATACACGATATATAGGTAATTTGGAAACACTCCGATATCTGAAAGATCAGAAAAAATAAAGTTATATAAATGGGGATAGAACAAAATAATAAAAGGGGAAAATAAATAATATTGATAAAATAATATTTTATTTATTAAAATGAGCTTCCTGTATTAGGTTACTAACAGTTTATTGGCACATAGCTAACGTTATTCTCCCTAAGAAAGGGGCATTTTTCCTTACCTTCAGGGAGACTAATACACAGTAGCCCTTCTGTTTGTTGGAACAGGCTTATAACTTGGAGGCCATACAAACCGCATTCAGGAAAATACCCTAGTTTTATTGTTCTTTGTTCTATGAACAGTGTGTGTCCTCAAAATGTCATCAGTGATAAACTGTAAAAGGCATCACATCAAGTCATTAAAAGACATTCCCTAAGGCAAGAGACCACAAACTGAAATCTCCTACTACCTTATTTACACATGTGGCCCACCTAGGTATGGTAACTTCATGGTCTCTTTACTAAATAGGTATTTCCATACATTACAAGTGTATTTAATTACAGGCCAGTTGAGAACAATGGGGGAAAATTCTGTTTATTTAATCATTTGGTTAGTTTTTCTGAGTAAGCACCCTTGAAATATGATTGGCGGGCTGTTCCCACCAAAGCCCCTGGGGCTGTTCACCTGTCACTTCTGCCAGCAAGGACTGGTGTGACAGCCCAGGATGCTCTCTTTTGACAATGAAACGAGTGACCCAGTCTCAGAGCATACCTGACTTGGTCATTTCTCCCTTCTTTCAAAGAAATTGCATGCTATCTACTCGTTAAAACCAGTAAGCTCTACACTGTGCAAAGCAGTGAAGAAACCAATATTGTTATCTAACCAAAAAACACTCAGCAAAAAAAGTGACAGCTCCTAAACAATAATGTAAAATCTGTTCATGCTTTCTTGGACTAAACTAGGATAAGATCCTTCAGAAACAACAGAGATACAGAGGGCTGCAAAAATGATATTGAGAAGGAAAAAAAATACAATTCTTGAAAGGAAACAATAGCACTATGAGTCTTTAACAAAAATTCTCATTTGAAAAGTGGCTTAATAGTTCCATTGTTTGTTAGAATATGTTTATATCACAAAACCAATCAAAACCAACTATAAACAGGAACTTCAGGTTACCTAGTGAATTGACAAGTGATTCTGGGGTAGACATAGTTTTCCATGTTAATTCAATTCTCTGCATCAAGACAATATCAGGGTTCTAGGTATGGGAATATCACATTGCACTGTTATTTCCTAACACAAACACATATAGAAAAGCCAGTGCAGTCTCAGGGCTCTACATAGCCTCTGATCCAAAGCAAGTAATACCTCTCATTTTGATACTTCAAATGCACACTCAAATGCTCCACAGGAGGATGTACCTGTACTGGCATCTCCATCAATTTGAGATCTGATGTTACCTGATGAAGAATTTGTTGTTTTGTGAGTGTATTTATACTACATTGCTGTTTATTTTTCTGAAGCCTTTAGACACTAATCAGCAAGTTATCACATGTGAACTGCAATGTTGAAAACAATTTCTAAGCTTGTAAAGGCAGCATGTCTTAGTATATAATGCCTTTCTTTCACTGTTTTTTTTTAAGGTATACACTTTAACTAGTCCACTTAATATATACGTTTAACAAGTTCACAACGACTTGGCCAAAAATCTAAACAGACCACAAGAAAAAGGGATGACATTTGGAAGGTCATCCTTGCAAAGATTTCAGTAGCAAGATCATCAGCCACTGTAAATTCTCTTTCCTGCAGTCAGTGCAAGTAAACCTCATGATATACATCAGTCGATGTCTTAATCCAAGAAATCTGCTTTCTGAGTCCAGAGGAGGAAGGAAAAGAAAGATTGCCTTTAACTGACTCTTTACAAAAGCAGATTCTTTTCTTTCTGTCTAGCATCTTTTTCTAAGAAGTTCCCACGTACAGGTTTGGAATAACTTTACCACCCTACTAACTCATCAAAAAGAAAAAAAATAACACAAGAGTTCTGGTTGCATTTTAAAAAGTACTTGTAATGAAGTAGATAAATAGAAAGGGATAGGCAACAACAGCACGAAACAAAATATTCAGAAAGAAGAGCAGTCCCATTTCATTTGTGTGAATTACCTAGTAATCAAAGTACATACTCAAGCACTGTGACCCTAGTGCTGGACAACTTCATAATTCTTATTATAAAATATTTCTCTGATCTAAAAAATACTGTTATTGACATTTTACTAGGATGGCAAGATATAAAAAGAAACTGCTCATGCTCACAGTTTAATGATGAATCTTCCAATAAAGGAATGTTAAGGGAAGAAGGAAATTAATGTTTTAATCATGCATATATGAACATGCATGTTTCACACACTTTTCAATTTGACTATTTCTCTGGCAGGTTTTTGTAGCCTTTGTAGTTCACCGATTGTGGTATGTGTGTATTTATTTACACAAGTAACACAGTACCTTTTAGGGTCTCTACTCAAAGGCTTTTCAAATCCAAATGTTTCCTATGAGTATGTTTTTTTTAGGAACTGCTATGCAAATACAGACATGCATGAGTATTTTCAACATCTTTTTATGTCCATTGATATTTTATTATTATTCCTTTTTTCATCATTACATGCAAGTTAAGAGAAGGACAGAGCATCTATCAAACTTTCACCTCATGAAACACCCACTACCTCTATCATCCCATATATCAGCCAGAAACTTCAAGATATCTGCAACTTTCACAGAACGTTTAGGTTTAGATGTTCTAGAGAGATATGTTAGTTCCTGTTTTGTTGGAGGCTGATTCTTAAATAAAAACATCAGAGACAACCTGCTTTAGGGGATAAAATTCCTGGTTTCCTAACTTAGCCCTGCAAAAGCAAATGTTAACGCTTTTGTTGACTTCAGTGGAGTCAAGGTTTGAGAATATGAAGGGACTTCTGCAAAGCCTTCCAAGTAATATCATCCAAAGTGAGAGAAGAGAGATAACAGTACAAAGCATCCTATGTCAGGCCTTCAATAATACAAAAAACAGAGCATGGCATGCCTATCTTGGATAGAGAACAGAGAGGTTTCCTCAGGATAGCATCACAGAAATCAAAATACAGCATCCCAGTGTGACATTGGAGAAAACACTACTTATGCCTAAAGCAGAATAAAAGATTTTAAAGAACATTTTATGCAGGTGAAAATACGTTTTATATATTCTTGCCAAGGTCACTAATGCACAGGCTGCTCTACTGCTCAGCTGCAGTCATGAAAGTTAAAGTTGCCCAAGGACTTCAGGTACTTACACAGTTATTAAAAGATTTCAAAGAAATATGAAGAAAAGCTTGAGTACAACATGACAGTCTGTACTGTTCACTATTCCTCTTCTACAGATTTCTCATCCCTCCTTTAGGATATGCACAGCATGTGGTATTGTCCCTGACGCGTTTCCATGAATATACCCTAATATCCTGGAGGGAAATGAAAAAGCCCTATCATGCTGCTTTTTCATTTAAATTAAAGAAAATTCTGTATACT
The DNA here is from genome assembly GCF_000710305.1 of Buceros rhinoceros silvestris. NCBI lineage: Eukaryota > Metazoa > Chordata > Aves > Bucerotiformes > Bucerotidae > Buceros > Buceros rhinoceros. Next base: position 15,635 of record NW_010423769.1, read on the forward strand.
GAGTGATCAGGATAGTATCCTTAATATGTAAAGCAATGAACTGGCTGCCAGTGAAGGCAGGATTCTTGATTTCATGGACCAATGGTCTAATGTACTAAGGCAAATTCTTCTTCCTACATATGACAACTGTGAGCTTTAGCCATAACGTTCAGAACAATGAGATCATGAAAATTCATTTTTGAGAGACAGATGGATGATATCCATTATTAATGGAGCTCCAAACAGAACCCTTCCATAAACAATGCATTGTCTTTATCAAGATCTGTCAGACAAGAAATTCAACACAATAAAAATTATAATAAAAAAGTTAAGTTTTATAAGGATAGATATTACAGGTAAGTGCATGTAATATTACAGTCCACTTACTGGTAAAAATTCAGTGAGCAGTTACCTAATGGTATTCAATAAATTCAACTAATTAAGCTCCCATGACTATAATTCTCTTTTCATACATCACATTTCAAAAACTGTGGTGATGGAAGAGAGAAGTTCCTTCCTTTTTATTTCATAAATATGTCCATCAAAGCAAAACACCAACTAAGAAAACTAAGGAGGTGATATAAACACACGTCTGTACAGACACCTAAACAAAATGCTTGCCTTCCAGAAGCTCCATTATAACCAGTGGAAAACGAGGCACTGGGACAGGCTGGTTCAGAACAGCAGCCCATCTTCTGTGTTCTACAATATTCTGGAAAAGCATGTTGAAAGCCTGAAGTTGGCTTATTTCAACATAAGGTACTTCATCAGAATGAAACATAAAATTCTCAGAGACAAAAGAAACCCACCCACTCTGCCTGTTCCCCAATCAAATTGGCTTTGCTCATGTATCCCATGGGACTACGAACAGTTCTAGGCTCCTCCTGCAAAGAGAAGGGCTCTCAACTTGGAGACAGTGTAATTTTCCTAGATGCACTATATGAAAACTAGTGACTTCCGATCTCTGTCTCATCTTCAAGTAGTCTTAAAATGATAAAAACAACTTGATATGAGATCTGTGACTTCAATCCTCAAGGTAAGATAAATGAGAGTGATACTGTCAAGAAAATAACACAATCAATATTCCTGGTTTTCTACCTTTCTAGAGCATCTGGACTACACAAAGAGATCTTAATTTCCCTTAAACTTTGGAAGTGTCCTTGCTTGTTGAAGATGAATGGTCCATGTGTGTAGGATTAATTCCTTGCTCATTCAAAAAGGCAATGAAACTGGCATAGCTAGGCCAAGAATAGTCAATTATTAGTCAGTCTGGTAACGAATTACAAAAAACCCCTCACAGTAAGTACATTAATATTTCTGTATTAAAACAAGTTTGAATATTTTCAAAGCCCAAGGGTAAAAATGACACTGTCATACATGGAGTTACACGTATAGCTGTTTCATGTCCAAACAAGTGCTGTCCTCTTGTCTGCCCATACCCCCCAGTCCCACCAGTATATCAACTCTTGCTATCCTCCTCTCCATTATCTTATGGTAATCTAACCGACAAATTCCAATGTGTGTTAATTTAATGCCTCTTTGAAATGGTGACCATCATCAGTCAAATGTGGAAAGTCCTGCATAATTCCAATGGACTAGTAATTTCATTTTGTAATGTCTCTGCAATATGCCAAAGATACGGTCAGGGAATTGCTACTGCTTTTAAGTGAAAAAGAGGGAAATGGTTTAAACAAGCCATTCCCTCATTCCTTCCTCACAGCTAGTTCAGCCATATAATGGGAATTATTATCGAGGTTACATAATAAGTTCTACATAATAAGTAATTAAGCACTACATAATAAGTGCTACAGTGAAGGTACTTCTCTCTTCCACAGGATCTTTTTCTTTCTCTTATCTGTTCTTCCTGCCTCCCATGTGTTTCAAAACCAGAAGTACAGAGATTTGTACTGAGCCAGAGCTGACTTCATGAACATTTCCTACGTCTGAACCTTGGACAGTCAGGTTTGCTGAAGTGGCTACAATGACTCTGCTGCTTCTAGCTTCCTGTGTCTCTGGAAGAAGAAAAAAGTCTGTTCCCCATTGTGATTCTTCCCTTCCCTGTTGCAAAAGGAGTTTGGTATTAGTTAAGTCTCAACATCTCCTTCCCTATTTGGCAAAATTTCATTTTCTGTAGGTGACAGAAGACTGGAGCCATCTCTGTTCTAGGGTATGATCTCTAGGAAAACAGGTCGAGCAGACCAGTCGTAGATTCAAAATCAAGTGTTGCTAACAAATTTAGTTACAGCCTTAGGTGGTATAATTAGCAGGTTATACTTTGGACAAACAGTGCACTTAACACATGACTGGAACCCCTTCAATTAGAACACAAGATTGCTTTTACTCAGGCACATCAAAGTCTGTTCACTTTCAGTTATGCAACTTTTAAAGCTAATCCCTTGTTTTTCCTTTGTTGGTCAGCAAAAGAAAAATGTAGCAGCATTTGCCTCATCACTAATGCATTAGTTATTCTTCTGTAAAAAGACTGAGGTAGGTGGCACTTGGCCAAGATATTTACAGTCTCCCACGTGTGCAAGTAGTCCCCGACTCAGCGACCACCTCTCTGCTGTAAGGCTGGGGACTGAGCTGAGCTAATACACCGTATGAACATTTGCCAACTGGGCACATGTTAAGGTTCTCCCCGATTGCTTCAAACTTTAGCTTGCAATTTCTCCCCAATCCCAATTTAGCGTGGCAAAGTAGCTCTTGTTAGAAACCATGCTGAGATTAAATTTCAGATTTCAATCACAAATATTTTTGCCATAGCAGAATAATTTTGTATATTTTTAAT
>NW_010423770.1:0-932 GCF_000710305.1 Buceros rhinoceros silvestris
CCAGTGGAGAGCTATGAAGATGATGAGGGGATTGGAGCACCTCTCAAAAGAAAGGGCATGTTTAACCTGAAGAAGAGAAGGCTGAGAGGGGATCTTATCAATGTTTATAAATATCTAAAGGGCAGGTGTCAAGAGGATGGAACAAGTCTCTTTTCAGTGGTGCCCACTAATAGGACAAGAGGCAATAAGCACAAAACAAGAACACAGGAAGTTTCACCTAAACATGAGCAGAAACTTTACTTTGAAGGTGACAGAGCCCTGAAATAGGCTGCCCAGGGAGGCTGTGGATTGCATTCTTCTGGAGATATTCAAAACCTGCCTAGATATAATTCTGTCGAGCTTGCTCTAGGTGAATCTGCTTAAACAGAGCACTTGGACTAGATGATTCCTAGAGGTTCCTTCCAACCCTTACCATTCTGTAATTCTGTGATGTATCTTCACAGATGTGTCTTCATACATGACAAGACACACATAACTAGGAAGTTGATTTTGGCAAGACATGGACAACCTCAAGGAATTGTAGGTACAGTAGTGAAAGAAACATGAAGGAGGTCCCAAAGCTGTTGTCATCAACAGTGGCTTCAAATATGATAGCAGCTTGTCTGATCATTGACAGAACTGGAGGACACATTAATGTTTTGAGATCAAAACCAGGATGTCTGCATTAGGTTGACTCTACAAAGTCCAGCAAATTCCCAACACTAATTGCTTGCTTTGGTATTAACACACAATGTGAAATACTCAGTTGATAATTTTATGCAGATCACATGTTAGAAATACAATCTCGGGAAATGGGAATCTCCTTCCAAGGGTATTAAATAATAAATAAAGGCTGGATCTTTATTCTGTCTCTAAAGTAAAAAAACCCCAGTCATTCATGCCAATGAGAAATATCTTGGAATATAACTTTCAGGTAGTTTTTCTTGTTATTG
>NW_010423771.1:0-2851 GCF_000710305.1 Buceros rhinoceros silvestris
GGCTCCTGGCAGCCAGGGGAGAGCTTGTAGGGGGGACAAGACTTCGGGTGCTGCCAGCCCCGAACGCCGCAGAGAGGGCTGTTGGGTGGGTTTAGTGGGGACCTGGTGCTCTGCAGAGAGGGGACGTGGTGGAGCTGGGTGGGAGCTGTGTTTAGACCCTGCTCAGTGGGGAACCCCCCGGGGCAGAGGCAGCAGATCCATAGGCATGGGGGAAGTCTGCAGGGGAAAGCCCTGCCCGGGGCTGGTGTCTCACTACCAGAACGGGAACGGGGTCTAAATTAATCCTGCAGCACACGGCTTGGACCTCTGTGCTCCCATCTCTCTCTTAGCTACCATGTCTCACCCAGCCCATCTCCTCTGTCTCCCCTATTTTTAAATTCAAGTGTTTCCACTGGTCTCTCTTGCTTTGATGCATACGCTTTGCCAACACTTACAGCACAGAAAGGCCTCCTAAGCATAATTGTTCTCCCTAGTGTAGGCATCCACTCCACCAGAGATTAGAGAGAGCTCAGAGACAGCAGCACAGGGATTGTGCTGGTTCTTGAGGTTTTAAGGCTCTTTTTGAAGCATGGGAAGCTGTCAGCTGTGGCCTCACACAGCCAGGACTTTATTCCCAGTGCAAGATTCGGGGCATGGGATTGGGGCTGGGACAGGAATGAGGAACCTTGGTGGCAGTCAAAGCTGAGGGAGGTTTTTGCTTTGACCTCATCCTCAGGGACAGTCATTGTGTTGGCCCAGGGATGCAGGGGTGACATCAGGACACACAATTTTCTGTTCATCTGGAGCAAGAGCACTGCGGTTCTCCAGCTAATGGGAAAAAAGAGCTGATGAGGTCCTACAGGAACTGCTGGAAGCCCTCTGCTGGGAGGCCAGGGGAGAGAGTTGGGGGTGTTGAGGCTGGAGCAGAGAAGGCTGCGGGGAGACCTTAGTGCGGCCTGTGAGTGCTGCCAGGGGCCTCTGAGAAAGCTGGAGAGGGGCTTTGGATCAGGGGCTGTTGGGCCAGGACATGGGGTGATGGGTTCAAGTGGAAGAGGGAGATTGAGACCAGAGAGAAGGGAGAGATGTTTGATGCTGAGGGTGGGGAGACCCTGTCCCTGAGAGGTGGCAGAAGCCCCATGGCTGGCCCCATGTCAGGGCAGGTTGTCCCTTGGGTCTCTGAGCAAGCTGCTCTAGTTGCAGATGTCCCTGCTCCCTGCAGGGGAGTTGGACTGGGTGACCTTGAAAGGTCCCTTCCAACCCAAACCATTCTATGATTCCATGGTTCTAGTGCTTCTCTGAAACTCATGTTCACAAGGATTTATTTGCACCAGCCCCGTGGTGCCCAGGATGGTTCCTTTGAGTCTTCCAACCCTGCTGCCTGGTGACCCACCTGCCACTTCACAGCCCCTTCCACATGATGACCACAGACCTTCCTGGAAGTGCTGTGGCTCAACCTGCCACCAGGAACACTTGAGGTGGTGGTGAATCACTTGATTCATAGGTACATGGTGACTCAGTGGCAGAGCCCAGAGTGGATTCATTACACATCCCACATTTTATGAACTTGCCTTCAGCAGATCCAATTGTTCTCTTAGCTGGAATTAGGGAGAAAATCGTTGTTAAACAGTTAATTTCTCAGGACAGGTGCTGCCACCATGACTGAAGATATTTCTGAATTTGGGGGGTGTTTGAAAAATGAACACAAAATGAGGGGAAAACCAACTAAGCAGTTTGCGCTGATGTCTTTAATTTGTTTCAATTTTCTTTGTCTGAAAATGATATCTGAGGCTACGTTAAGTCCTTTGTTACTTCAGAAAAGTGAAACAAAGAAACTAAAACTTTCCTTCAAACAAAGTGTTATGGATTTCTCTTTTGACTAGAAGATTGCCCTTTTTGACTTTGTCCCCAATGAACAATGAATTTGATCTCCTGGAGTGACCCCTGGGACAAGAGCTGCGCTCCTCCCAAAGCTCTGCCTGGAGTGTCAGAGGGGGTTTGGGCATCTCCTCCACCATCAGCAGAGCATCAATTCAAGCAGGTTATTCCCTCCATGGGCACATAGGAAACATCTAACGTTTCATTTTGAAAGGTGCATGAGTTGTGTAGGATCATCATGTTCTACAGATACTTTCACCACCACTGAGGCCACTGAAACTCACTGCGGTCGGGGGTCTTTCTCATATGCAGAGGAGGGAGGAGAAAGCAGTTTCATCCACACCCAGCATCCAATACCAGCCAGCTTCCATCTGCGCATCACTCATCAGGCTCTTGCTCCAGATCACTGAGTAGCCCCCAGCTACCCTGACATGGGTTCAACTTTCTGCATGCTCAGACCGTGGTGACCATATTGGTGACTTCCCAAAAGCATTTTACTGAGGTTGGGCATAGAGCTTTCCACCAACATGGCAAGGGTAGAGTGGAAACATGAACCACCAGCTCTTGGGCACTGCTCTTTTAGCCTCATCTCGCTGCTGCATCCACATTTACCCTTCTCTCCACTTGAGATCTAAACCTGCTTCTCTTAACAGTGCCTCCCAATTCCCTCTCAATTCCGTATGGTTACCACCAAATGAATCAAAGACAGGAGACTTTCCCACCACGAAGACCAACTCTGGCCCTCAAAAGCACTCTCAGCATTTCTTCCACAGGGGAAAATTCAGGTATTTCTGTCCTGGGTTTCTAAATGCTCTGGACTCTGCTGCCCACTTCCAAGGGTGATTGTGTGATGGTGATGCCCTCACTCCCAGAAGGACCTTGAGGAGCTAGAGCGTGTCCAGAGAACGGCAACATTGCTGGAGCAGGGTCTGGAGCACAAGTGCACTAGGAGACTTTCCCACCACGAAGACCAACTCTGGCCCTCAAAAGCACTCTC
>NW_010423772.1:0-39879 GCF_000710305.1 Buceros rhinoceros silvestris
ATTTGGCTTGTGTTCAAGATTGCTATTTCTCACAGTATGAAATTTTGAAGTTTTTCAAATTTGTAAATCATGTCTGAATATAGGGGGAAATAATTTTAACCTGGAAGGATAAGAGCTGCTTTTCTCCAGTATTGTAGGAGGCCGGGGGCTAGGGGGGAGTTGGGGGATGGGCACCAGTATTTCTCCAGTATTGTATTGATGAGGGGGTAGAATGAGAAGAGATTTCAATGTGTGTAAATGAAGGAAGAAATGCTAACACATTCATTTCATTGTCTTGGTCCTGAATGATAAATTGTGATTCCTTTGCACTGTGTCGGGGTGCTTCGAACCTACAGTAGATATGATTAATGCAGGTAGAAAGAGATTGCAGGTCAATTTGCTTATCAGATGAACCACAGATAAGTGAAGAGAAATTGTTTAGGACAGAAGAATTCCCACAATCCATCCTACTTGCATCCCTGCATATAATTTGACTGGAAGCCATTCCAAGACGTTTTCTGAGTATGAATAAACTTTCCAGACAGCCTGTTATATTTTTCGTTTTATTGTATTTCTGTACTACTGAGAAAAAGAAATACATGAGACTGTTCTTGAATAAAAGAAAAATTTGTCTTAAAAATAATCTTGTTATTTCAACATAGCTGCAAGCTGCAGACACCAAATTTGGTAAATCATCCATTTTAGCTAAATGGTTTGGGTTTGATTTTTTTTTTTGGAAGAACATCTAAATCTGTTAGGCTTATTCGACATTAGCAGAAAAGAAAAGGAAAAAACAAAAAAAATAGATGTCTTTGTTGCAGAAAAGTGTTTTAAAAATATTTTAAGCCATAATAACTTTGGGAATTTCCCCTATATGACTATGTAGATACAATCAGGTTTACCTGATATTGAAAATAATTGTCAGTTGTGTCAGTTCCCAGTGTAATGCCAGGAACATAGCTCAATGGGAGACAAGTAACTAGCAATGTCTAGTTGCCATAGGGTTACATTTCAGTGTCCTGTTAGACTTTAGGGTGTCAGAGTGAAACTAGGTATCTAGCTTTAGTCCACTATTCAGAGGTACAACCTTTCTCTGTAGGCCCAGCTACAAGACCAAATGAACACTCACAGGGATAACTCCAGGGGTAGAAGTTCAGCTTCAGGGATAATTGTGAGCTCACTGAATAACTGTCATCCCTCAGCACGCTCCTGAAATTCTGAATAATTAATATGCTATCATAAGAAATTGCTATGAGGAAAATGGACAAATGAATACAATAACTTATTCTTGGGGTTTTTTTCTTCTGGATTTGACCTAAAATGTAGAAGTTGAAATTTGTTATTGATCATACATAATCTTTTTTTCCCATGTGTGTCTCATCTCTTGCAAAAGAAATTCAAGCTTCCAAGAGAGCTTATTGCTCTCTACAACTACCTGAAAGGAGGTTGTAGAGAGGTGGGGGTTGGTCTCTTCTCCTGTGTGACAAGCGACAGTATGAGAGGAAATGGGCTTAAGTTGCGCCAGGGGAGATCTAGGTTAGATATCAGGAAAAACTTCTTTACAGAGAAGGGTGTGAAGCATGGGAACAGGCTGCCCAGGGAGGTGGTGGAGTTCCCATCCCTGGAAGTGTTTAAAAGACGTGTACATGTGGCACTGAGGGACATGGTTTAGGGACTCTGGCAGTGCAGGGTGAATGGTTGGACTTGATGATCTTAAAGGTCTCTTTCAACCAGATGATTCTGTGATTCTATGATTCTGCAAAAACTGAATATGGGGTTGATTCTTTAACTGACACATTTTTCAATATTTGAATTTGATTTAGCTCAGTTTAAAAACTGATTTCATTTTTATAATTTAAATTGTTCATTCTAAACAAGTAGTGATTTAAGCTTGGAACTTAAAGCTCTTACTAGCTTTGATCTGAACTTAGTAAGCTTGAATATAGGGCCTTTCATAGTTACTTAACCATCATTTAAGAATTCACGTAGCACTTCTACTCAGTAATTGTTAGTTAAAGGAATGTTAGCTAAAGTTATAACCTAGGCAACTCCAGCAACCCTCATGCAATTCGATAGAAGTTACAGACTGTTCCGAGTTGACACTGCAGCAAGTAACAGTAGGGTGCAAGGTGTAATATGGATTATCTATCTGTGGGATGAAATGCAGGATTTAATTGTCTTTGACATCTGGGTTTGCATCACAAGAGAAGGGTGATCTTCAGCAGTTGTACTCTGACCAAACTAGAAGACAATGCTCCTGGAATGACTAGAAGTGGATAGGAACTTTTCTCTGTAAGTGTTCTCCTTTTGGCATTTTAACGAATCCTTAGAATAGGATGAAGTGGCTGTACCTTCTCATCCGGGATATTTTCTGCCACATTAGCACAGAGCAGTATTAGAACTGTGATAGCAGCAACAGCAGCTTCAGAGAGAGATGTCTTTTTAAAATTCCACTCAAAATACATTTTCATTATGTTTTCAGTATTTATTTCAGTTCCTCAGTCAGTTTCTAACTTTTTATCCATCAGAGTTATGTTGGTTTCTTGAAGACAAACAGGAAAAAGAAACTGTTAGAAAAAGAACTTTATTATTGTGGCTTTCTTCAGAAAGCTTTAAAACGACAGTGCTTAGGAGCTGAATTTTTAAATTATTTTTTCTCTTACTATTTCTACACTTTCTTCCAAACACCTGCAACAAATTAAGTAGTCAGTTATGATAACGGAAATGCAAAGTAACTTTTTTCAATTGTGAGAAAAGAACTCACTCCCTGGATCTCCTTTTTAGAGTAATCTAAAAACAGATAAAAATGATGCTGAGGAACTACATTTAGACAAACACTTCATTTTCTCCCTGCTAGTCCACCGCAGAAATTTATAGATAGCAAGTACATGTAGTTAAATGAGGTCTTCACTATCCCCTGAACTGAATTACAAATAAGAAGCAGTGGGGATTTTTTCCTTTCCATTACAGTCTAAGATGATTCCACAATAAGCCCTATAATTATTGACTTAGTACAGTCTAAGCTCTCCATCTTCAGCTGCTGAGAAGGTCATACCTTGTTTCCCCTATGACCCCATCGGACACATTTCCTGTGTCTCAAAAATCATTTTGTAGTATTTTAAAAAGAGGTCAGTTCTTACACACACCCTCTTAAGACCTGTGGTAGTCCTACAACCCTTCCTTTGTTGAAAGAAAATTTGACTCTTCCTGTTTATACATAACTTGAGTGAAACACTATGTAAACAGCAATGACCACTTTTGATTTACAGACATTTGAGAGGCTTCACTGGGGTGTCCGCTGGATCTGTGCAACCCAGCAACAGGGCTGTCTGTGCAAGCTTTTGCGGGCAATTAAAAAAACCTGCTGCAGGAAGACTGGGGTGAGTGGGTGCTGCTTACGCCACCATTACAAGTTGCCTTAGCACTTGATTGCAAGCAGGGTTTGCATCATCCGTGATAGATCACAGGCACACAAGGAACACTTTGTCATCTTCTACATGTAAACTGATTTATACACTTTCTGAGGTATGTCTTAGGCATGTGCCATGTAGTTCTTGGACCCTAAAGGTTTGATAATCAACTGGTAGGGCCAAGAAGGCATGATACAGTTATTTTCTTAATTTTTTTTGATTTTAAGGATCGGTATGATTAAATCAAGGTATTTTGTCTCTCCTCATCAGTGTACGAGAATATGCATTTTAATAACTCTGTATCCTTGTCTGGCAGGTCTGAACGAAGGTATTATTTCAGATTAGGGGAATATCAGTAGAGAAAGGGTGAAAGTCAGAGCTTCTTACTGAGTTGCTGGATACCATCAGGCAAAAGGCCATTCGAAGTCTAGGTGTAACAACATTCCCACAAGAGCACCAATGACATCCACAGGCAAATGAAATAAGCCTCAAGCCACGGCACACCATCATAGCCTTTGCATGGTTGCAGCTGAATAATGTGGCTACAGGACACAAAGGTTCCATGATATTATTTGCATTTAATGCATGACTTGCATTAAGCAAAGAAAGCTTTTCTTTAGATGATGAGTTTAATCTTATTTAAAATTATAGAAGATTTAGTTAATTATAAAAAAAATTAAGGAAAATTAATTTCATTTAAAATTTAAGAAAATTGGGTTTTCTTAAAGCTTTTCTTCTCTATAAAAAGCATTTTGCTTATAGCAGAAATGATATTCCTTTTTGCCAACAAGTTAAAAACCTACTTTTAATGGTTGTCTGAAAATACCCTGTAGCATTTTGAAACGTGGAGTTGTATGGTAGTTTTTTAATATGAATTCAATCCCTGTTTTAACAGTCCCCTGAATTCCACCATTTCTCTGAGAAATGATAAGCCCAGCAGTTAGAGAAGAGATATTTATTAGAATTTTATAACTAAAAAAAAAAAAACCCTTACAAAAAATTCCTACAAAGACATCAATTTTCTAGTGACGTCTAGTTACTAATGTAGAGGAAGTCCCTTGGTAAGTTCGTTGGCAGGAGAGTTCATAGCAATGTAATCTCACTGCTGCTCCACTGCTGCTCTTCCTTAGAATCGTGGCCTGAAAATAAGAAAGCTAAAAAAGCTTTTGTGGTTAGTTTGCTCACATTATCTAAATTATAGTACAAAATACAGGAGGAGAGGAATAAAAAAAAGCAAACAATACTGATGGTAACATCTAATTGCAATTGCATGAACCATAAATAATTTGTATCTTTCTAAAAGGATCAATTTTTTCTTTTCTTTTTTGTTCAGTTTTCTTTTTTTGTTGTTGTTGTTGTTCAGTTTTCTTTTTATTTTTTTCTTTTTTTCTGTTTTCTTGTTTATTGGTTTTTTTTTCTCCCCCCCTTCCATATAGCTCAGTGGGCGTTAGGAAACTTTACTGATCTTGGGGAAATCTTTCTCTTAAAAAGCAGTATAGTTGTGGCTGTAGACAGAAGTTATGTCCTTATTTTCCTCTGTTTCACAAAAGAAGGAATTTTTTTGGCTTCTCTTCTCTCCAAACACTTCCTTTGATTGACCCATGGCCTCTGATGAAAAGTGGTTTATTCTTGAAGTGTGTAGATGTTTTAGAGACAGTTCCAGCTTCTGCAGCAGAAGAGGAAGATGGGTCAGACTTCTGCTCCTTCAAGAGAGCCCCAGCCTAAGGCCTGCAAAGCCTCAGGCAAAGCAATGAAATCCTGAGGGGAGACAAAAGAAGGGGATGACCTTCAGTTAGAAGAATTTTAAAAAGCAGCAAAATCCCTGGTGTGCAGTATGTTCTAAAACATCTGAGATCTTTTGCTGTAATTTAATGAGACTTCAACAAGACTGCTGTTTACTACCTGACAGTGCTGATACTTTGTTCCGATGGCACTCATGGTGACATTGGCTAATAGCTTCTTTCAATGGCAACATGATTTATTAAAAGCATAATTCACTGAGAAAAGATTTGTTCTCCTAGAAGCCCACTGATAAGTAAATAAATCCATGAGAGTTTCCTGCTGCTCACTGCATAGTTACAAAGTGATGGGCCCTTCACTGCTTACAGATGCTTACAGATAGTGTTTTCACATAGGCTTCCTGGGCTTCTAGCTGCACTTGATATGGATGGGTGTTAGTAATGCTGTAGGCACTTTCTTATTTTTAAAGATATATTTCATTAGGCTACTTTTTACACATCTTTAGGAAGAGATGTAGGTATTAATTTTGCAGCGGGATGTTCATACTAATTCAGGCCAATGACTCTTCTCTTCAAATTTTCTCACAATTTTACGGTCACACTGAGGCTGCTGGTAGGCTACCGTTTATTTTTGTGAGTTTCAAGTCAAGCTTTAGCTAAAGTTGACCTGTATCCCGGTGCTTCACCATGAGTAACACTTTTCTTTAGTTGAAGAAAGTTAAAGAAAGTACCATTTCTCCTGATGACTACCTCCTCCCTCCTGCTGACATTTCCTTATTTTCTTCATGATGCCCACATCCGTGTGCTGGATCATGGTGCAGACTAATTGCCACCTCCTGTGTTGACAACTGCAATAAATTCTCGCATTAGCTCCATATTATTTTTTGGAATAGTGGCAGGAGGCTCATGTTAGCACTGTCTGTTGAAGCCTCTCACTGATTTGATTAAGGAATTCCAAAACCAGTCTGATTTTATAGAGCAATTAAGTAATTAAAAGGTTAAAATATACTACTTTCCAGCTGGCGGGTTTACTATAATTCTTTTCACTGTGCAGGCTCACAGTCCGATTACAGCATGTGCTCACATGGATTCAAGCGGTGAACTGTGAAGACTAATCCTCTCTACAGTGTTACGTAATTTCTCAGTGCATTTCAAAACCCTTCTGTACAAAAAACATAAACCTGACAGGGTGGAGGTATCAAACCAGACCCGTGACTCAACCCCTTCTCAGGTCCCAGCTTTAGACCTTTCCTTCCAGAAAGGTGCTAGTGGGCAACATGTCAAGTGCAGTTTAAAGTTCTTGAATCATGAGCTTAACAGAAAATCCTCAAACTTGCTGAAATCTGCAGATTAATATTAACAGATTAAAACTGTAGACAGAGGAACTATAGAGACATTGGTGTGCTCTTTAACCAAAGAATTTCTCTGACCTAACCTGGTGGAAAAATCAGTGGAAAATAAGTGATCAGTTTCTAAAACAGAGCTTTGCAATCTCAGCGGACAACTAACCAGCAGAGTCTTGCTCCATGTGGTATCTGTTGAAAGCTATATGAATAAGCATGAGGCTGGGACTGGCACCTCTCCCAGTGCTGGGAGACCTCCTAGCTTCTGTTTCTAGGGGCTGCCACTGCCAGAGACACCAGGACCAGTGTCATGAAGATATATTGTTGTAAGCTGTTATTTGAAGTTGAAAAAGTGGAAAATTCTCTTTGTAAGCGTAGTAGTCTGTTTTGATATAACTGTGTTTTTACTTACAGGAAATTTCATGTTGTCTTTTAAGCTTCTTTTTAAAAGAATAAAATAATGAACTTAAAAACACAATAAATTCATTTGAAAACATGGTTGTGTTTATATATGAACGTAGGCTACAACTACTCCAGATGTCAAAATATCAGACACAATTTCAAAAAGAGTAGGAAGCTTATAGCGAGTGAGCTAAATGAGAAAAGTGTGTGTAAAAACATGTTTTTTCATATATGTATACATGTATCTGTGTAAATATACATGCATACATATGAGAGATCATCCTGGCTTAAGAATACTTCTTCCCTTTTTTCCAAGGGACAAAAGTGTATCCCTCAGTAGACTGAGAAATCATATTTACTGCTGTGATTACATCTACAGGTTGGATTAGAAGCGCTGAAAATCCAAACAGAATAAGGATCGTAGGTTGTCAGCACAGTTTTGACAATTCATTTTGAAAATGCAGTAATCAAAGGAAAGCAAACTTTGGTTACTTTGGGATTGTTCAACTCAAGTGAAAAAAGCAGAATTCAACTGAAGAAAGTAAAGACTAGATTGCTCAGGAAGGATTGAGCCTGACTATTTCTGAAACAATCCATACAAAAATATTGGAGAAACAGTGTTTTGTTCTGGGTTTTGTTGGCTTTGTTTTGTTGAATTTTTTTCCACTTTAACTGTAGATATTGGGTATTTGTTTATATAAATAGACTGTCTCAGTTAGTACCTTCCCAGGAGTTAGCAGACAAATGTTGAATGCCTTGTACTACTATGGCCATGAGAGAGTAATGATCATTGGAGGTGGAGGAAAAGTGAGTTGTAGACTGATATTTATGAATTTGCCCTGAAGCTTTCTGCATTTAAACAGAATGCATTTCAGTGACTTAGCTGAGATTTTAGATAGTTCTGTGTATTTTGCTGTTATAAATGTAATATAAGCGTAATATAAACATCGTAAATGTATTACAACAGAGAAGTATTTGTCTCCTTTAATGCAGTTTTCTTTTCTAATCTCAATGGACATATGTGTCCCTGAGTTACCTGGCAGTACTGGGAACAGAATGTAGGTTGAAGTTGGGTGCAGAAAAGAAGGGTAGAAGCACATGGATTTGTACATTCTCTGTTGAGAAGTGATAGATTTGAATAATTTCACGTGGTATTCCGTAGCCTATACAGAGGGATGCAGAGATATTTGTAATGGAGATTTCTAAATCACCTCCACTTACCTATTTATTCATAATTCAATGCAATTTTTACTTTGTTATTAAGTTATTTTACGTATCATCTTTCCTCTGCCAAGTTCTTGGGGTACCACTGTATTTTGGTCTAACATATTTTGGGATGGATTTACATTGACTGTTAAAATATGCAGGGACAGTTACTTGCAGTATATAAGCATGATCTGTTGGCTATACGGAACTTGGGCAAACAAGTTTTTGAGCCCTCTTTTTCTCCTATGAAAGTGGTAGCACAACCGCCAGTGACCATATTAATCAGTTACCTGATAGCCCATGTATCTTCTTGTTAATTTTTTTGCAATATTGTCAGACCAAAGACTGTCACTGGGGGATAGCACACAGGCTGTCATCTACAGTAGCAAAATTCAAGGAAAGAAAGACCTAGTTTGTTAATACATACATGTGATTTCTGCAGAGATAATGGAAAAGAATGAGGTGCTTATTTGCTTGAAGCAGCAAAACCTTGCAATAGCTATGTTAATTCATCATTGTCACAGTTGTGGTATTTACAAGAGAGAAAGTATTCTAATTATAGCTATACTTTTTCTTTCAGCTCCATTCCCTTTCTGTTTAGTTCAGTTGCATTTTTTCAAAGCACTTTTTCTTTCTTGCACTTTGCTCTCCTCAACAAAATGTTGACACCTTGTCAAAGCTACAGAACACTCAAAACAAAATGTTATCAGTGACACAGGGTGTCTTTGGATAAGCTAATGAAAGAGAGAGTTTGGTTTCCCCAGGCAAAGTCTTTGGCATCCTGGTCTGTCAGTCATAGAATATGCAGTGAAAAAGTGGAAATGATCAGGCTAAAACTTCTCCAAGAATATCATGTATCGAGCGGCAGGGATTTTTTGCTAACAATTAGTAATTGTCACTGAGACTGTGGTAATGCTGGAGATTTAGCATCAAACTTGTTGACAAGTTATTACAGCTATCTTTATGAAAATAAGTTTATCTTTGTTTTTGCATAAGAAATCCCTGGAAATAATGTGTCGCCCTTTAATTATTTTTTTTTTTTTAAAGCTTCATTTGCATCTGCTTAAAAGAAAATTTAGTTTACTAAGTCAAGTGCTGAAACATAAAGAGATGTGCCAGTTTTATGATGCCTTGTGGATCTTAATTCTGCCCTCTTATTCATATATATCATGATTATTGTTACTTGAAGAGTGATTGGTTAGTGCCACAAGACTTGTATGTCTAATATGCAAAACATTTAAACTTCCTTTTTTTCTTCAGGTACTAGGTTTCTTAGGCTATGAAGCATTACATTTGGTTAGTCTGGCATGCTATGTGCAGATGCAGAGTTTCACAAAAGAGTTCAGCATCTTAATCTCTCTTTCTCTCACCACGGAGAGGTGAAGTTAAAATACAGAAGTTTGTTTGTTTTCTATTTCCTGCCCTTGAGTGATGGAAAGGTCAATACAAGCTGGCTCAGTGTCTGTCTGGAGAGTGGTGTGGCAAGCAAAGACTCACGGAAGTGAAGGTATAGAACCACTGCTGGCTGATACATGGCAAAAAAAGGAAGCCTTAAGCTTGTCTGCCTGGGCAAAACTACTCCCAGGCTGTCAAGAGAAAAGGGAGAACATAGCTTTACATCAGTATCACTGGTTCTAAGACATTAATAGGAATATATGTGGCTAAGAAGACACTACAAAAAAGCTCAATTAAAATTTTGACAAGATGGGTGCAGAATTTAATTATTTTGTTAAAGAATTAAATATACTCCTTGTCAATAATCCCATTCCATTTCTGTATTATGATACCTTTACAACACCTGAATATCCACCAAAGATTTCCATTCTGAGTGTTTGTTTGGCTTTTTCTAGGCGGGGGGAGGCATGACTAAATTGTAGGGTAAGTATGCATAGCTTGTCAATATGGCTAGTGCTCTGAGGCTGTTCCTTCGTTTAAGCAGGCCTTATTTTCTAGTGAAAGGAATGCTTGTCTCTGAAGGCTATTGGCATCCTTATGGCAGGGGATTGTACAAAATCTGCCTTTTAAATTCTTTGATCTGTTGGCCTTTGTTTTGATTTCAGTCTAAGAACAGACTTCTAGCTGTCAGAGCGAAGGTAGAAAGGGTAGTTGAGAGAGTGGCCATAAAGCACTCTCTTCTTTATGCATACATAAAAGGTGAACTATAGCCAAATTGCTTTGTGTTAAGATTATGCTTCATTTGGTCTCTTTTCTCCTTCTCTGTGATGTGCTTCTATAAGCCTGGAGGATATTAAAATATATTTTGAACCTCCATAATGCAAGAGAAAGATTAGACTCTTTTTCCAAGAGTGCTACCTTGGAGCAATAGTCTGTATATAAATAAACCTCCAAAAGAAATGTATTTGATAGGCAACTCTTGACAATACAGAAGACCTTTCTATGCACCATCTGAAGCGGGGAAGGAATTTCTGTCTCACAAATGAGTGCACTCATTAAAAATGTAACTAAATAGGGCACTGCTTTTTTTGATGAGTACGAAGTTCTTTTGGCTTATAGAATTATATGATGCCTCTTTCAGTAAAAGCTATGCAATGGATTGCACTGGATCGGTATATTTTTCCAAGAATACTCTTTAATAGTGAAAGATAGCACACTTTTGTTCTCGACAGAGTGCAAGCACGTATTGACTTAGAACTGACCAAAACTGGATCATCTCCTCTAGTCCTGAGGAATATTTCATATTCATTTGCTCTTTTCAGAGTAAAGGCAAAAACACCTAAAAAACTAAGCCAGCAAGTTCAGCTTAGGATTTCTGAAGACTGAGTGTACAAGTAATGCTGAGACTGGCAGCGCCACCACGCAGGGTGGGTTAGCTTGGAACACCTCAGGAGGGAAGTAGCCTGTGCTTGTACTAGATATGTGTTTTCTTTCTAGAGGTGCATACAATTCTTTATGCATATTTGCTTTGCTTAGCTAAAATATTTTCAGACATATTTACAGAGGAGGAGAATGAGGACAGATAATGAGAGAAAATACAATCAAAGAGAAACAACAAATGACCTTCAATGGTGACAGAATGTGGAACAATTTCAGTGTTCCCTGCAGATCCCTGCAGTGCTCACCTGCAAAGAGTTCAGATCCACTTTGATTATACAAAACAGCAAATGCATTAAAACATGAAACGTTAATTGACTTTGTCTCTATTTCTAATGATGAACCATGTTACAATCACTTCCTTAAATCTCAAATCTATAGTTTCAGACAATATTGACAGATGTGCTTCTTACCGTAACTGATTTAGCTGTCTTTGAACACAGTTGATGCCTAAACTTTCTTTCAGGAGCAGACTTAATGACTAATGAAACAATTGAAAAGGGTAAGATATGCTCCTACTTCTGGAAAAGAATAAAAATGCTGTTTAAAGGACCGTTGCCGCTATTGGTCTTTAGAAAAAGGGTTTGCAAGTGATTTCTTGTCCAACTGAAACTACTGCTAGAATGCAGCCTGGTAGAATGTAATTTTGCAAGTAAGAATTTGGCCGGTTTAAGAGTTATAATGATATTCTGTAGAGAACTGTGATTCTGCTTTTAAGAAGTAAAGTTAAATTACTTAATGCTTACTGTGTTTGAATGCATCAGTTCAGATTGATGGGGTGGTGGCTCTATAACATTTCAGACAGTAACACCACTGAATAGTTTGTCTTAGAACTTTTGACAAAAGAGTCAAATCTGCACAAAAAAAAAATGGACTAAGAATGGAAAATTAAGATGGAATAAGGAACAGCAGTCTTTGACATCAGTTTTGCTTTCTTTTAAAAGGGCTTCTTTGCTTGCTGTCTTCAACCTCAAAATGAGAATATTTAAACCAAATGTAAAGCCAGTCTGCTTCTTCCCACAATTCTTCTCTTCTTCTCCAGTCTTCTTTCCTCCTGTTCCTATTTCTCCCTTAAACACCTTAAGTGGAAGTGTTACCTGATGATTAAACTAAGTAATGTTACTCTTAAAGCTGCCTGTCTGCCTGTCTCTTGGAAAGTTCGATCAGGATGAAGAAGATCAGATTAGTTTCCTTTTTTGTACCTTCAGTTGTGGTAGTCCTTCAAAAGGGAAGCTGATGTTTCACTTCCCTTGCTTGCCTACAACCTTCAACAGGCAGTCAGGAAACTTCCAGTTGAAAATTCATATTAGAAAGTTGAATTGTGTTCTTGGTGTCTCCAGTTCATTTCAAAACTGCAGAGTTCAGAAGACAGTAAATAGACTAGGAAGTGAATAATCTGTTATTCTTCCTAAGGGCTCCTCTAAAGCTCAGCTGATCATATGGCAGTAGGCGGTTATGGCAGCAGTGGTCCAAGGAACTATTCTTGTTTCTTTTTATGGATGAAGATAGACTTGTGCTTGTAAATGAATTCCAAAAACAGTATGTTGGGAAGAAACATGATAGTGGAAGTGTAAAGACATGTCCAAAAAAGAAATTTAAAATTTAAAAAGTAATTCTGTAGCAGTACTTCTTTATCTCATAAATAATATTAAAAGGCTGATGGTGGGTGGAGGTAGTGCTGATACCCAAATCCCAAAAAAAGACGAAAGCCTGGCACTGGGCTGAATTATCCCAGAATGGATGGGACTGGAATCTAGGGTGTTTGCTGAGATCTTTGTTATACTTCCAGTGCCTTACCAGCATCTAGACATTCGTTACCTTCTATTCTGAGTGGTCTGCATTAACAGCAAACTTATGCATGATGTGGCTGGAATTGAGCAACGTACCTTGCAGTAGGACATGTGACATGATCAGTGACAACAGTAACAGTTTATTTTAAGCCGTATAATTAGGTAGCAGGTGTGGGAGAGAAAGCTTGACATGAATTAGAAACGTTGCCCAACTCAGCATTATCTAACAAATCTCAGCAAGATGAACATTATAGAGAGTAAGGAAGATAGCTGGTATTAATTTTACAGATGATGTGTGGTATTATAAATTTTACCATCTGTAAGATGCAAGGAGTTAATTCTATTTCTGTTCTAAATCTAATGTCTGATTAGTTTAAATATCTTTGAATTAGTGGAATGATGCTCTGACTATCGGGTCTTCTATCAAGAGTTTTAATGAGTATCAAGTCAGAATGATTCTACAGTAAACATGGAAACTCCAGATGCCAGGTTAACAAAGTGAAAGCTATTCTGGTAAAAGGAGCAACATCATTTGAAAGTTCAAAGGAAGGCATGGTTTCAGAGGAGTAAGCAGCTTCATTAAACTCTATTAATGAACCCTGTAGATAAATTTTGCATTTCAATTAATGCCTTGCTTCTAGATAAAGCAGTATTACTGAGCTTGAACCAATGATGACCAGAGATTTACATGAGCCGAACATCTGTGACTTCCTGACTACTGACCTCTTAAATAAGATTTTTTTTTTTTTTAGAATTACATTAATTGTAGATTCAGTAGTTAACTTTTTTCTCCCTCTCTCTGCTCAAAGACATCTGTTTCAATTATATTAATTCTTTATCCCTGCAGGGTCTTCATTCTGGTGCCTACTGGATATTGTTCCTATAAAGAATGAGAAAGGAGATGTAGTACTTTTTCTGGCCTCTTTCAAAGATATAACAGACACAAGAGTGAAGATTGCTGCAGAAGACAAAAAAGAAGGTTTGTGCGAATTACAACAACATTGATAAGAACAAATACTGATAAGTTTTTGAGAGTCACACCTACATGAATTCTCTCTCTCATATACTTTTCAATATAGAGACCTTCCAGCTTTCCAAAGAAGAAATTAACATATGACGTGGAAGGGTAAATAATCTGCTGAAGTTCTTATTTGTAATTTTTTAATATTATTTTTACATGCTCCACATTATGTAAACATGGAATCCAGGGGAGAGAGTACTTTGTCCTCAAAATTAAATTTGTTTTAATGTACCTTCATTTAATTTATTTACTTTCTGAATTTTCAGAGGTACATTTTGGAAAAGCTAGACATTTTCAAACATTCCTTCTGTGAATCTGATTTCAGCACATCTGGGAGATTATTGAATGCATTTTTTCATGTTTTCTCATGAGCAGAACATACAACTTTAGAAATTATTTTGCCTGTTGAGAAGCGTGACTATACTTGTGTCATCTAGTTCTCATTACATTATATGAAATTATAGGATTTATTATGTCTTTAGGAATACCCAATAGTATAAGAAATATGTTTTCTCGTTTCTTTTCTTCTGAGAGGAAACAATGCACAGATTGTCTCATGAATGTGGAAAAAGATTGTGTTGTGCTAACGACTCACGTCTGCCATAACACAACCTTGACTGTGTTTTGTAGTCAAATTTTGCTAAATTTTGCTAACACAAAGCCAAGACAGTGGGGGGGTGGGGGGCGGGGAGTGGGTGGAGGTTATGCAGTCAGCATTGGCCTGTGTTCTGTATCAAAAGCAGTGAACTTATTCCAGGTTCACATTTTGGAAAGGTATAGTGAACCAAGACTTTAGGTTTGTGATTTTACATTGTCAAAAGAACTATATAGAAAAATTTTGTCTGTGGACAGAAAGAATAACATTCAGAATTCTGTAATATTTCATTACTGTTGAATTTTCCAATCTGGTACTGCTCTGCGCTTTATTTAAATTTTTCACCTGTGGTAGCCATTTGATCTCTGCATCCCTCAGAAACAATGTAGATATAGCCTTAGGAGTCCTTTTCTCCTTACAGGTTTCTGAAGCAGGGGAACAATTGATACTGATATTAAAAATTAGCTTTTCAATAGAACAGTTATATTTCAGTTACACAGAAACGTAATTCGGCATTCTTTTACAATATTTTCATACTTTAAGCATACCTGAGAATTTCTGAGCTAGAAAACTGAACAAAGGGTCTGTAGTAGTATACAAGTACATTTTGCAGTTTTTCCTTACATATGTTTCCAACAAATTACTTCACTTCAAAGTACCAGTTAAAATATAAACCGTATTTTATCTAATTTCTCCTAAAGAGAAAATCTTACTCTTACAAAAGCTTTAGCATAATAATTTATTAAAACATGATACGTGGTGCAATGTAGAAGAGAGATTGTTGGAACATCTGTGCTCTAAAGGCTAATGATTTACCTTATGAGAGATGCAAATTTTCAAGATACACTTAGACAGAAATCGCATTTAGCATGCCACTGGTGACTTGCAATAGGTATATCACTGATTACTTCTAAAATGACAGCTATTGTTCATCTGGTAAAGATTTCATAGCTGTATGCTTATTTTAGGGTGGATTAAAATGATCTTCGGCTTTTGATGTGGGTTCATGTGAAATTGTAAATCTAAGCAGATTTTAACTTATGTTTCCCGTTGCACATTTAAAAATTAATGCTCTTCCTACTGCTTACTGACAGAGGAACGCACTTAACGCAGAGCTACATTACACCAGCCAACGCCTATTCAATCACTATAAGCTTATGAATGTTGACCTTTGGCTGTCTTTCGCTGTGTAATCCTTAGAGCACAATCCTGAAACTTGATTGTTCCTTCCCTTTATACTAGTTTTTAAAATATGGCAATCATTTTATGCTATGGTGGTGCTTGTTTGCATCATGGCAACAAAAGTGGCACTTGGTGTGGATCTTTGCCAGAGACACTGTTTTTATAATATAATGAGATAATAAACAGAATTTAACCATTTATTCAAAATATTTACAAACAATTCCAGCATTTTAGTTTCATGTTAGCTGTTCAGTAACATTTAAATTCTTCCTATGCAGAGTGATTCACTAGTCCTCCAGTGGTGAACATCATCTTGTCATGGTCAGAAAATAATTTCCAATACGATCTATGCAACTGATTCAGCATCTTAAATTTCAGAATGTTTAAAGTCTAGAAGTAATTGTTTCTGCCATCAGGCATATAGGATGCACCTCATAATAACGGAAAAATGAGTTTACAATTTGTTTAAAGGTATGATAGATGGTTTTTAATGTTCAGCTATTAACATTCGTTGCAAAATGATTGATACTACTGTCGGATATTATTTTCACAGTTAATGTTGCTAAAGCGATAGTTTTACTTTTTCAAAGATTACTGAATTTGTCCTTTCAAAACTAGTAAACTTGGAGTTGAAAGCCAGCTGTTGCTATAAGGTAATTGCTGTTATGCACAGTTTTCTATTGCCTCTCTCTTGAGGTTAGATTGCGCTTGGGAAGGAAAGCTTAGATACGAACATGCTCAGTGTGAAAACCTGCCTATGCAAGGTTGTTGTATTAGTGTTTGTGTTTCAGTCTCTTTTCTGTTCTGCTCAGAACAGAATTTTATAATTTGTATGGAACATTAATAGTCACATATCACACTCCCCCTAATTTCTGGATGCCTTAGAAACTTACCTAAATAATTCCTTCATGTTCCTTTTCTCCTAAGTCTACCCTGGACCCTTCAACATTCCAACAAAACACTCTCACTGGTTGCACCTCCAAAAGTCTTCTCCAGGCTCATTTTTCCTCATGTTTTACACCATCTGTTTCTTCTTCAAAATCTTGTTCTCCTCGTATTTTTGCAATGACACCTTCCTGAGCTTTATGTCCCGATTTTATGGCCTCTCTTTTCTTGGGAATTGTCTTTTTACTTTTGCAGACCTCAGTTGATACGCTCTTTGTTTTTCTTATCTAGACATTTTCTTATCTATTTTATCTCACCTGATCACACAACTTCAGTTGTTCCTTTGTGCCAATGTGCCTTGCAAAAGTTTCCTTTTTTCCTGATTCCCATTCACCCAGCCCAAACATCAGATGTCTTCTGTGACCTTTACTTTTGAATGTCTCATTCTAAATACAAATTTAACAGATTTCTTTTCTTCTCTTATATTGTATGAAAGATTCCAGGGAAATCCACCCTATCAACCAGAGGGAAGAGCAGACTTTGTCCTAAGACTTTTGCATAAGAAAAAGTCAAAAACACATGCTTGAGAAGTTGGCAGTGTTTAAGAAGTCCTGTGACAGTCAGCAACTCTCATACACCTTTTTGGGGGTTTTGTGGGTTTTGGATTTTTTTTTTTTGGGGGGGGGGGTTTAAGTAAGTTTACCATCCTTCCCCCCCCCACCCTTTTTAATTGCAATGTTCTCAGAGGTCTCAACTTTTAAATAACCGTAACTTGCTTTCAACATGTTTCTCTTACCTGCAAGTCTATTGTAGAAATACACTCTGCTTTCCCTCTGCTTAATAATAGCTATAGTCATTTACTGTTGTGAAAAGCCACTCAACAGCTTTTCTTCCTAAACTTGGGTTCTTTAATTAAATTAATGGTCTTTCTTTTTCAGTGTACAGGGAAACATTTTTTTTATGAGCACAATGATTCCTTCACAAACTGTTTCTCAGACAGTTTGATGGGAGTTTTATTTTAGCATCCTAATTTAATGATGAGCTACATTTTGGTAAAACGGTCAAGAATTCCTTTGTCCTATTGGGGGAAAACTGATTAAACTGAAAATACCAGACTATGAATTTGGACTCCAGTATAGCTGGATCAGTGGCTTTTTTTTTTTCCATTTCTCTATATGAACTTTTTTTAATGCACTTGGACATCTGCTGTAAATCGCTGAGATTACAAGAATCCAAGTAAGGAAATAAGAAATCAAATTAGTCTGCAACTTTTGGATCTCTAATCTGTATGCAAATATGTAATAATTTGGGTTATAGAGATGTAGAGTTCTACTGTTATATTCACTGCTAAAACTCCCCTGTTGAATTTGACTCATTCCAAAATGTTTCCTTTAGCCTTCCTTGTTAATCTATGCATTCGGGGGTTGTTGGTTTTTTCTTTAAGAATGTTTTTATCTCTTTGTTTGAAAAGAATTATCTTAGGACAGTTTTTCTCAACCTCATTACTGTGCGAAATATATAGTAACTACAGAATTGCATGGTAGTGGAGGTAGGAAGGCATCTCTGTAAATTTTCTGCTCCACTGCCCCCTTCTAAAGCAACTAGAACAGAGTGCCCAGGACCATGTCAAGATGTGGGCTGAATACCATGAAAGATGGAGACTCCGCAACCACTCTGGGCAGTCTGCTCCCGTGTTTAACCGCTCAAAAAGTGAAAAAGCTTTTTCTTAAACTTCAACAGAATTTCATGTATTTAACTTTTGTGCCCATTTCTTCTTGTCCTTCCACTGGGCACCTCTGAGAAGATTCTGTCGTTGTCTTTTTTACCTTCCCCCATCACATATTTATATACATTGATAAGGTTTCCCTGCGAGGCTTCTCTGCTCCAGGCTGAACAATCCCACCTCTCTTAGGCTCTCCTCATACCTAGTCATCTTTGTGGCCCTTTACTGGATTTGCTCTAGTATGTCCATGTTTCTTTTGTACTGAGGAGACCAGACCTAGACCCAGCTCTACAAATATGTCTCAACAGTGTAGTAGAGGGGAAGGATCACCTCCCTCAATCTGCTGGCAGTGCTTTTCCTAATGCAGACTGCAATGCTGTTGGCCTTCTTTGCCACAAAGGTATGTTGCTACCTCATGTTAAACTTGGTGTCTACCAGGACCTTTGGGTCCTTGCCCAGCAATCTGCTTGCCAGCTGGTTAGCTCCCAAGCTGTCCTAATGCATGGGTTTATTCCTCCCACATGAAGGACTTTGTTGAACTCATTGAGGTTCCTGTTGGCTCATTTTTGCAGGCTATCAAGGTCCCTCTGAACCTTCTTGCAGCACAAACATCTGATGTAACAACTCCTCACTCCCAAATTTTATCATCTGCAAGCTTGCCGAGAGTGCACTCATTCCCATTTTCTTGGTCATTAATGAAGAAGTTAAACAGTATTTGTCATAATATCAATGCCCCAGTCATAATGTTATTGAGAGGCATCCAGCTGGACTTCATGTTGCAGATCACAATGCTCTGAGCCTAGCAGTTCAGCCAGGTGTCAGTCCACCTCATCACTTCCTCGTTTGTGGGTCACCATCTCCTCCTCATATTGTTCCTAGTTTGAAGATTTCCTTGCCAGATTGGCCTGCCTGTTGGCAAAGACAAGTAATAATGTGAATGAAAAGCTGGACTATACCCTTTCCCACCACAGGTTAAACTAAGCTGCAGTGTTACATGGTTTAACTGGATATGTTTTTTCTGGCTTCTTATTAATCCTGAAGTCTATACAAATTTCTAAGAAAACAGATTTATTTTGATTATGCATGATTTTTTGGAGTGAGGGGTTGTTCTTTTAGTGTGACGGAAGTGAAATACCATGTGCAAACATTTTGCGTTCCAGATTTTTATGTTAAAAATGTCTGTTAGTGGCAGGGATGGGCTCTTCCTGTAAGAAATTCTGCGATGTGCACTTTGTTTTATTCTGCTTAATTACTGTCTCAGCTACTTTGTGATTGCTCAGGGTACACAGTGAATATTTAGGGCACAACTTTTCATTTTAAATCTCCTCACACCTGGCAGGAGGCAGGATATTGAGAGGGGGGCATACAGTCCCCTAGAGGTACAGTATTCAAAGCAGATAAATTTTTTTCAGGATGTGTGGGACACCATGCAGATCTGAAAATGGAGGAGGTGAGATGATAGAAGCACAGTTTTATCTGGTTTCCCACTGCCCAAAGGAAGAACTTATCAGGGAAGCCTTTATTCTGCTATGACTCAGTTACCTCTTCTCTAGAATGACTTTACTCGTGGCTGACCATCAAAGTAGGAAGGGTCTGCATCTCTTCTGCCCTCAGTAAAGAGAAACTGCTTTCCTTCTGGTCAGTGCATGAGAGCATAAAAACTTGAGAGCAAAAATACAGCTGGCTTTCTACTCCCTGCTCCTGCAGGTATATTTGAGCACATAGCTGCTCTCTGTCCCTCCTTTCCACCTTCTTATGCAAGCAAATAAGTTGTATTTGAGTCTTGAACCTTTAGAGACATATCAATCTTTATGGCTGTTGTTTTAGCTTTTTACCAAATATTAAATGCAAGTGGTGGTTCCATTCCAGCAACTCTGAGAGGCAGAGTGTGAGCATATGTTCTGGAGGTGAGGGGAAAGTATCCTTTGTTTTATGTGTGGAGTGAAAATAAAAAAAAAAAAAGCAAAGCAAACTCTGGTTCTTGAGCAAATGCAGAGGAGCAGATGGGATTCTGGGATATGCTGGAAGGTTGAGAGAATATATACATCAGCAAGCAAACAATTCATTGTCTCGCCGGTTCCCACATAATCTTGTGCAACCAACTCTATATTTTCCTTAGAAACCAAGTTATCAAACTTGGGGGTTTTTTATTTGTGTTATTTTGTTTTGTTATTCATTTAAGTAATATTCTGTAATAATGTTTACGGTTTTTTCAGCTGGTATGTGCATAAAGTACATACTCAACCAGGTAAGCAGTTAACAGAACATAAAAGAGGCTAGCGTGGAGCCACTATACACCTGAAACATTCTGTGAATGTTTTGTTGTTGTTGACAGAAAGAATGTGTCATGGAACCAACAGACCTCTTGTAGCCTATTGCCCGTAGTGCTTCTACTCTGTCATTATCACCAAAGCAAGCTTCTATCAGTTCTCTCTTTATTGACAACTGCTGGTGTGTTGTCCCCTGCAGAATATCTCGAAGTTATCTAAAGGTTTTAAAAAGCCTAGAAAAATTCATACCAACCTTCCATTCAGTCTGATTTCGAAGGGGTTTTTGTGTTCATTCAGAATCCTGTTGTGTTGCTTTACCCCAATTGTCTCTTTCAGAATTTCCTTCTTTTGGTTTGGTTTTTTTTAAGGACTGTCTATAAATGTGTTTTGTGTAGTAATACTAGATATGATTAAGTACTACTGTGTTTCAGGTACACGTAGTTTAAATTATTTATGCCATGTGGGCTATTTACGTGTGTCTATGCAAAGACCACACTTCCTGCTGTGGTTTCTTTACCTCATGATGCAAGTGATGAGGTTTTTTCCAGATTTGTATTAAAAGGACTAAAAAATCTTGATTGTGCTTCTTACAGGAAGCTTTTTACAGACAGACTAAGCTACAGAAAGTGTAAGATTAATAAATGATTGAGAAATTCTCTAATATGTGTTCTGCTGAAGCCAGGATCAAAAAGGAATGGCTCAGTCCATATAGTATAGACCAGGTGACAACATCTCACTGTGTGATTGGGCTGAGTGGATGGATTATGACGCCCTAGAGAAATACATAGGAAAGGTAATGGGGGAGGCTTATTTCCCTGGCTGATTTCAGAATACGGCAGTAGGAGAGATCACACAGGTATGTTAACATGCCACTCCCTCTTTATTTTGAGGAGGGAAGGGTCCAGCCAGCAGCAGATTGAAGTCACAGTGTTAGCCCGGTTACTACACCTTTTCACAGTGCTCCAGCGCTTACATGGAGCAGCATCATAGAACTCTTCATCTCTTCAAGTCTGTCCATATCTGGATACTTCTTAGCAATGAAGAACGTCCATTGGTTGTATTCTACCTTTTTGTTGTTGTTCAGAAGGAAATCTAATTCACGCATTCAGAAGAACACTATTTTTTTGATAAATTTTCTTAGGTGGGAGCTGGCATTACCTGCTGTTTCAGCTCATGATTGACTTTAGCTTTGTAAACAATGAAATAAATAAAAATGTCCTTAGCTACTTATCCAGTTGTCTGAGTGAAATAGTAGAATAAAAATTTTATCTATTTATACCTTTTACTTGCTTCTGAATCCCAAAAGGGCTAAAAAGAAGTAATCCCATTACTTTATCGAAACCCATTTCTGAAAGTACGCACTGCTACATTATTAAATACACCTAAGAAATAAAATTTTTCCTGGCAGTAGGCACTGTAGGATGGACTGCCCGTGTAAATCTGGAGTCATGTGATTGTAGCTCACTGCTTTTCTTCAGAACTCTTCCTTGCAAAGTCTTTAAAGATAGCTATATCTATACTATCTTTCCTATTTTTGCCCACATCAACAGTCAGGTTTCCTGCATGTCATGACCTGAGATAGTCATATTGATACAGTTTGAAGAGAATAGTCAATGTGTCTGAATCAATCTTACCCTATGCCTAACAACACCAGCTGGCAAGCAAACAGGACAGCAATGGCAATCAAGTAGTTGGGTCTGAAATATAGACTTGAGCATGGAGCTAATGCGGTTGTGAAGATGTAAAAAAAGCAAGAAGGGTTATAGTCTAGTCCCTAGTGGTGCACTCCATCTTTTCAATGGCTGCTGTACTCAAAGGAGTGAAAAGAATTGCAGAAATACTGCTAAGAGGTCCAAGCCTATAGTCTCACAGTCTTTAGCATAACTCTGTCATATCGTTTCTGGATAGAACTACCTTCTATGAATAAAGTTACTCAGGTGAGCATGTGTTTCTGGGACTAAACTCTCAGACTACTTTACCTTGCCCCCTACCTCATTCACATATTGCCAGTATATTGCATTCTGGGTTAAATTTGAGAGTTGCTGGTTGCTTTTATTTCTTCTCTAAATTCATGATTGTTTACATCAAAATAGATTAATATCTTGGAATTTCCTGTGTAAATTTAATGAAATGCTAGATATTCATTCTCTCTTTCTCATCCATGCACACTTGTGTAGAAAACATTCTGGCATAATGATCCATGATCAGACTGAAAGATGATTCCATACCAGAGCATGTTGGGCATTTAATCACACCTGAGGGAAATATAGGTAACGGTTTTAATTAATGTATATTCTGTGTGATAAGGCATATTCAGTTGTGATAATGCATAACTTGTTAATTCATAATGTTGTAACAGAACATCATAATTCTGCTGATGCAGAGGTGTCCTGGCTGAGTTAGAACAGAACTAAACCTGTTCTGTGATTTTACTTTTCAGCTCAGTCTCTTCTCAGTGACGGCGCTGTCTGAAGATAACAGCATGTTTTTGCAGACAGCGTCTGCTTCAGGGAGTGATGGTGACACTTGATCTTCACAGCTACTACTAGGGACTGGTGTGCAGAAAGGCTCTGGCTTGTCCCCATGCAGACCCAGGTCACTGCTCAATCCTGTGTGCCACGGTGGGTGTGCAGTAAGTGAGAGGCTGCACCTGCAGGGAGGAGCAGACAGGACAGGTGACCCTAAACCGACCAACAAGGTGCTCCATCCCATAGACGTCATACTGAATACAAAGCTGAGGGATCACAAGGGTCAAGTTCTCTTCTTCAATGGCTAGTGTCTCAGGAGGACTCTGTCCGTTCTGCCTGCGATTCCACTCTGTGCATCCCTGAATCCAGTTCCAGAATAAAGCTCCTGAATCTGGTTCCCATGTGCCAGTGAGTCCAGTCTGGGACAGTCCCATGTGTGCCCACAGCATCAGTGGTGATGGTGACATAATAGCCATCAGGGGGTTGGGTTTGGTATTGGTATTGTATGTATTTGTATATATTTAACTTTATTGCTATTATCTTTATTAGAACAGGTTTAGATTTCTTTTTCCAATCCATAAGTCTCTCTCCCTTGTTCCCTTTCTCTTCCCCTTTGGGAAGGCAGAGGGGTTAATAGAGAGCATCTGTCATTCATCTGGTGGCCAGCCCAGCCCTAACCCATGACAATTTGTTACTACCCAAACTTCATGACTGAAACAACAGTATGAGTCTTATCCCTTAACTGATGATTTCACACTTTATTTTACATATTAAGGATTTAAATATACCATACTTTATATGGGGAATGAGAACATTATAAACCATAAAGTATTCTGCACTATGTTCTAACTACTGTGATGCACTTTAAAGGAGAGCACACATAGATTTGGGTTTCATTTGGCCAGTAAAGCTGAGTTTACAATTCTTTTGCATTGGTAGGGCAGAACATACCAAGTAGAATTCATCAGAAGTTGACAGGTTTTATTTTTCTGATTCACTGAAGGAGTGATTTTTTTTTTCCCAAAAAAGCCGAAAAAGGAGTTATACATCCACTTTCTATCAAGTGAAAGATTGATGCCTCCTATTCTTGTAAAAACACAAACTGAGGAGTCAATGATTACAAAGGTGTTTGTGTCTGGTTGTGGGGTTTTTTCATTTCAACCTTTCCTTACAAGATTGCAAGAAGTCTTAACCTCTTTAAGATTGACAAAGAGGAAGCAATGTTAGTTTCTTTTCTTAGAAAATTTTTCTGAGGTTGTCATGTGTGATGGTTGTGGTGCTATACTTAATCTCATTTGGAAGAAAAAAACAACACACAAGGACAAGAAGAGTTAAAAAAACATACTACCATTTTTCTGATCAAAGAAAAACAGTTAAGACTAAATTGTAAAGCATCCTTTTTACAAGCTATTTTGTGGGTAGAATTGCCAGAAAATAGAGCCCAAAATCTGAATTTTTTTTAAAAAAATTATTTCTCACAGTATTTTGGGAAGCATAAAAATAAATCAGCTGTATTTAAAGTGAATTTCTGCGCATAGTTGGATTTCCTATTCTATATTTTTGTCAAGATCAGCAATAGAAATACAAAAGCAGTTTGTCAGGTACTTATTTTTTTTTTTAAGAATCAAAAAGAAACACCGGGGTGTTTATAAAACATAAGCTGTTTCCTTCAGAACAGCGGAGTGTAAACTGAGTATGACAGGAACAGAATGAAGGTTACAGACAATAATCACACACATCCAAGGTACACCTGGTGGACAACATAGTTTTCTAAGGATCAGGATTGCCTCTTTTCCTAAAGGCACTGGAAAGATTAGAAAACATGAGAATTCACAAATGTCATTCGCTGATCTATGTTATAAGCTATGGACATGTGGTCCAGTGATGGCACTGTCCGATGGCATCTTATCTGCACGAGCAACTTGTATTTTTTAACTGCTAATACCTACAATAAAAAAATCTTTACTATTTTTGTTTAAAAGAAAAATATTATTACTTCATAATGAGTGTCACATTTTATCTGTGCTTTGCTGTCTCTAGGATTTGAATGACTACTACTGTAGAGGTAGCATTAATCCATTGCAAACAGTGGAATCAGCATGTGATGGGAGTCCCTTGCTGTGCAAATATGCAGGTAGTGTGATTGTAAGTGATATATCAAGCCCCACAGTCTGAGTAACTTAATGGATACAATATTCTTTGTAACTGGAATGCTAAAGTTATGTAGGAGAGATAGGACACGTCTAAAGAAAAACATTATCAGGCTACTGGCACATAAATTTTAAAATCTTGTAAGTAACTTGTTTTTATTTAAGCAGTGGACAGAAAATGAAAAATCAGTGTCAATAAATATGTAGGGGAAAAGAACAACTTTAACTAAATATGTCTACATAGACTGATTCCACAGTATTTATTTAAATTATGGAAAGAGATGGAGCGCCATGGAGATAGACACAGCTTTCAGTTCTGTTCTCAGCATGTAAGAAAAAGGTGAATCTGAGGTTAGGAGTTACTAAGAAAAAACCCTGAAGGCATTATTGCACTATTGTATCAGGCAATCGTGTATCCATATCTTGAAAATTGCATGTTATTCTGAAGAAAGAAGCTACTAAAAGGGTATCTTTCAAAAGACACGGAAGATCTAGGAAGGGTAGAGAAAAAGCCTCAAAAGTTGACCAGAGATTCCACTTCCTCACAGGAAGAGCCTTGTATTGCTTCAGATACTGAAAGTACTCGAAGAAACTCCACCTGAAGATACCATGCGGCCTTCTGCAGTATGGTTCAGTGTGGGTCTCACAATACATCGCATCACCTAAGCTGTTGTATCTACCAGGATGGACTACCTTATGCTTTGTAGGCTAAGGACATGGAGAGGTATAATATATAAGACACGAGGATGAAGCCTTTAGCTAAAGAGTCCTGAAAATGCTACTGGCCAGAAACTTGGAAAATGTATTTGTGCACTCTCGCAGTCTGCCTCATAGCAGATCTGAAGCATATTTTATTGACTGCTTTGTGAGGCAGTAAACTGAACGGCCTCCTCCAACATGGCAGTTTGGGTTTAGAAAGAGAATAGAGGCCTGTGAATAGTTTTAAAGATTATTTCAAAGTCATATGACAAAAACAGACTACTACAACTGCCCAGTATTACAGTGGAGACCTGACTCGGTAGAGTGAAATTCATTTTTGCTCAGGAAAACAGAAGAGCAATTTGCTCTCATCTAGAATTTAAGAATACTTATAATCTAGTTTGAGTTTTAAATGGTTTAAATGGACTGAGATATTAGAATAATAATAATTTTAAAATTTTTTTTAAAAAGGCATTTTCATTTAGTTTAGTATCTTCTGAAATAGTCCCTTTTGGTTTACTTTTCTTTGTTGTAGCTGGCACCTGTATGCATTGTAGCTCTTTAAACCAACAGCAGGCACCCAAGCTGAAGATGGGGCTTCTTCATCTGCCTCCTCCAGCTTTCATCACTTGTTTTTTCATAGTGCAACATTTTTTCCCCTCATTTTTATATTTTACTTTTTTCCCCCATTCTCCTCCTAACTGACATGCAACAAATCCTCAAGTGGAGAGGACTCTTGCATGAAATACACAAAGCATTCTTCACTGAGAAGTTATATAATTTTGTCTTGCTACACCTTTTGTTATGTATGGCTTTGTGTTGTAGAGCCAAAAATACATCAGTGTTCTATAATTCAAATCCTTCTTACTTTTCTAGACAGGTTTCAAGATGTTGCTATTTTGCTTGTTAATTTCTGGCTCTGCTAATTGTTCTCTCCCCACCCCCCCCCACTCCCACCCCCAATTTCTATGCATTGAATTTATTTTAATTAAACCTGTTTGACAGACAACTTCTTCTTTTATTCCCATAATTCCTTTTTTCTTAATTCTAACACATCACAAAATGTCTGCTTTCATTTACTCTGACATTAATATACTGTAATTCCAACAGTCACCAATGTTACTTTGAATTTACTGCTATATAAGCAAGAACAAAATTTGATCACATGATTGACAGTTACAGACATCTGAATGGAGAGAAAAACCACAAACCTTTCCAAAATAGTGTTCAGTCTTTACTCTTAACAGATATCATGTCAGCAAGGAAAGTGTCAAGTGATTATGCCAGTGACCATGTGGTGGAAAAAGAAATCTAAAGGCGTGCGTATAAGAACTGGATATTGCTAATGAGCAAGCTTGCAAATTAGCATATTCCAACATAATGGCAGCCAGTAATGGAAGTCAGATTCTTTGTTTTCAAAAAGCACACCACAAGAGATTTTTTTTTATTTCCCTGAGAAGAAAAAAAAAAAAAAAGACAGAGTAGGAACACCTTAAGGACTTTTCAAGTGGTTAGTCCTAGCCATGCTTGCCTCTGGTCAGTAATGACTATTCCGTTTTCTGAAAGAGTAATGAGAACATTTTTCTTATCTGTGAAATCTTAAGTTGTAATTAATTGATTCAGGCATTTGACAATTTGACAATTAAAATTACCGTGATTTTTGTTTGCCCTTCAGGAGAAGGATTTTGTTTTCTTAGCTGCAAAAGATTAAGCCAAACTGAGAAAAGGTGTGTGTAATTTTTACATCTAACCCTATTTTTTCCAAAGTTTGAAATGTCAGTAGTTCAGATCCCAAAGGTTAAAGTACCATTTCCTGATGTTTAATGGAGCCTTACTTCTATTCTGCAGAAAAATGGAAAGGAAGAGGAAGAGCAGGGTCACATTTTGAGTCAGCACGAAGACGGAGTAGAGCTGTCCTTTACCATATCTCTGGACATCTACAAAGAAGAGAGAAGAACAAATTAAAAATTAATAATGTAGGTGTAATTCTTCCATTTTTCAAAAATATACTCTTTGTACGGTCTTTGTTGACTTTTTAAAAGTGTTGTAAAATGTCAGTGAGTACCTGAGAAATGTCTTAGTCATAATTTATGGTAACAGAACGAGTCATGTGCAGTTCTGCCTGCTATGGTATTTGTTACACTTTGTATAGCAAGACAGTGCATTTGGCCATATTGTGAAGAGACATTCATTTAACCCCAGGAAAGCCACTTTATAAAATTTCTCAGAACTCAGTTTTAGGTTCCAATTTACCTTACCTTCTCAATTATATAATTTCAATATTACTATTTGATTTTAAAAAACAAAAAAAAAGACACTCAAGGTATTACTCCATCAGAAAGATTGAGTAGGCTGTGTAAGCTCCAGAAGGTCACACTTCATTTAGGCCACTTTACTTGTGAATATTTCCAGCTTTGTGCAGAATAAAGTTATCACCTTTTCACTTCCTAATTAAAGTAGTAATGTTTCTTTCTTTAAATTTTTTTCAGTGCTTCCCTGG
Organism: Buceros rhinoceros silvestris; assembly: GCF_000710305.1. NCBI lineage: Eukaryota > Metazoa > Chordata > Aves > Bucerotiformes > Bucerotidae > Buceros > Buceros rhinoceros. Next base: position 28,195 of record NW_010423772.1, read on the forward strand.
TAAACATAACTAATAAGTTCATAAACACCCTGTGAATGTCGCAAACCCCAAATCCAACAGTAGACAAAACCAACAATATAGCAGCAGAAACACTTCTAAAGAAACATGTTCACGAGAAAGAATAAAAGAATAACTCTCCCGCTCTATGGAACTATGTTTCAGGAGAAAGGTTAAGGCAGAGGAAAACTAGAGATGCATTTCAAACATACATACAAAAATTTGCTAGAATAATATCTGAGAGCTTGTTCTAACAGTGAGGGCCAGCAGGGCTGGCAGAAAGAATCAGTTTTTCTTAAAATCTCAGAACGGTATTTAGTTTCCTTTTTGTATATCATTAGCATCAAAAAGCTAAAATCTTTCACAAAGCCACAGGAAGAAAACAGTCTGGCTTTGTTTTGCTTTGCTTTGCTTTGTTTTTTTATGGTTAGGGTGAGGATGGAAGACAGACAATGGAAAAAATGGCCAAAGGATATAGATCATAAACACTCTGAAAAGATGATCTGTCACTGGGCATGTTCCCTTTATTAGTTACCAAAATGAAGCAGCAGTACAGATACGTCGCCCCAGACTTTATTACATTACAAATAAAATGCAGAAAAAACCTTGCTATAGATTAAGGACATGAAAAAACACAGCCGGTATATGCCTCAAAAGACATATGGTCACTGTGATTGAATGTAAATGTTAAATGTTTAAAAATAATTAATGTTTTTAAAAAAAGGTTAAAAAGCTAAAAATGTTTAAAAATATTAAATAACGGGAAAAGTGTAAAAAATAAAAAAAAAACAATAAATCTGCAATATATGACCAGGTCTTTCAGTGATATTTTCTTAGTGCAGTAATATTTGGGGGGAACATGACTTTTAAATAGTTTTTGATGACTTCCCTGGACTGTCAAAATCCCGGTACAGATGATGTTATACTGGTTTAAAACATTTGTTGTCAGTCTAATTAGATGCCTTTAGTGCCTAGATTTTTAGAGCTATGAACTGGAAGTCGTAAGAGGAACATTTTCTTCTCTGCAAATAAAAATGGGCTGACTCTAGCAATGAGCATTAGTCCCTAAGACTGATGAATGAGAACCAAGAATGGAGAAGGCAAGGACATCAGTATTTCCAAAGTAACACACGAAGAGAAAGGATGTGACAAGCAAGGCAAATGTAGTTAAGTATGCGGTCATGCAGTTGCTGTCTTTTGAATAACTTCAAGATCAGAAGTAATCTTAGCTTGCTGAATGCACCATATTGTTTTGTGAGGCTCTTCATTACTGCAACAGCATTAAACAGGAGCACGACAGTGAGGAAGAATTTAGTTAGTAAATATTACACGAGAGTTCATGTGCCATATGCTGCCTTTCAGGAGGGTAGGTGTTTTTGTTAATACTCTGAAAGGTGACAGATAAGCATTTATAAAACCGATGCTTAAGACTGATGTCTTTGTTGCAAAGACCTGTGTTGGTTAGATGATGTAAGACTTGAGACAGATGACGAAGCTAGCTATAGTCTAGAAGTGAAGGTAGTCAGTTTCTGAAGCCATATTATGCTAAGTCTAATGTAGTATCAAGGTTTAGATCAGGAATGCAATTTTAAAGAGAATCAAAAAGTTATTCCTACTAGTTCATGCCAGTCTCAGGCATGTGAACCGGATTTCTTCAGATGAAACTAAACCAGAAAATGTTCTCTAAGCACTAACAGCTGTTCAGTCCACAGAACCAGTGAAGGGTTAGTCTGGAAAAACCTCCTAACAGCTCTAAATATGTATAGGAAGGATGTTTTGTCTTCAGCACTACCTATTCCTTTCTATAGTTTTCTTTCTATTTGCAGTAGTATGTCCTCATGTACACAAAGCTTTAACCTCTGTGCAGCAGAAATCAGTTAGAATTCACCCAACAGAGGAAGAAATAGTTTGCCAGATTCAGTCCACTCTTCTTTCTAGTTAATCTATTCCTTATTAATCCTCTTACTGCCCAAACATTCACAAAAGTTGCCCCATCAACAGAATCATCTGTCTAAATAAGTGCGAGAACTACATTACAAAAAAAAGTTAGCATAAGCTCTTGCCTGCATATGAGTATGTCATATTTCATTATGCTTTTTTGAAAAAAACTAATGGCTGCATTGGAAGAAATGTATCTGTACAATCAAATTATTGTTTTGTCTCATTTCATTTTTTTCTCTCTTTTTCAGAATGTTTTTGTAGATAAACCAGCATTTCCAGAATACAAAGTTTCAGATGCAAAAAAATCCAAATTCATACTGTTGCATTTTAGCACTTTTAAAGCTGGCTGGGACTGGCTCATTTTACTGGCAACGTTTTATGTTGCTGTGACTGTACCTTACAATGTTTGCTTTATTGGCCATGATGAGCTGTCTACAACTCGAAGCACAACTGTCAGTGATATTGCAGTGGAAATTCTTTTTATCATTGGTAAGATATGGTTGGGATTTGCTTGGGATCTCTGTTTTGACATTTAAGGTTTTCACAGAATGGATAACATAGAAAAGGAAATAATCATTGCTTTAATGATTTTAAAGAAAATAGATTTTAGCTGTATAGTTTGAGATTTTATACAAACTTTAGATCACCATTTCTTTTTCTTCTTCTTTTTCTTTAAATTGATTCATGTAGTCCTGCTGTTGCTCAAAAGGGGCCTTTGACCTCAAGGAAGGTTAAAAAACATCGTTTCACCCTGTGGATGCCTAAAACCTTCCCAGTGTAGGGATGTGCCCTGGGATTACTATAGTGTTGTTCATAATGAACTTTTTTTTCCTATTACCTTTCACACTTAGAAGACCCATGGATCACAAGTTGAAAATCACTGGATTTTAAAAACTGACATAAGATTAAAATTAATACTACAGTAATGCAAATGTAAAATATAAATATGTTATATCGATAACGAGGATAGAATTTAAGAGGTTGCAGCTTGTCCTCTGGTCCATTGTCTAACCTTTTTACTTCAATGATCCATTTAGTTCTTAATACCTTTAAAGAACTGAAAAGAAGACAAGGTCATATCTAATAACGGCCTTGTAAAAAAGCAATTTCTTTTTTGTATTGTCTTTTTTTTCAATTTCTTTGTGAATAAAGAAAAAAACCCGAGATTAGAGTCACACATATTTTTCTCCAAGTTTTTATTGTTATGATACCACTCAGTGCTGTCATACTGCCAAACCATAGCTCAGCTCTATTGGTAATAAGCAGGTGGTGAAGCTATTATTTTAAAGAAACAAGCAAAGTTGAGGATGTCTTTCTTGAATATGAAAAGTCTTAGGATGGATTCTAAGAGAGAAAGAAAATTAACAAAAGAATAAAATCATCCTCAGATTTGAAACTTCTTTTCTACTTTACTTTTCAGCTTTTTTTTCTGGAAAACTGTAGATTAATTCATACATTAAAAGCAAAGTTACGATCTTCTCTAAAAGAACTAAAGAAAACTGAAACTTCTTAAACACTAAGGAACAACTCAGAATGTCTTGAGTCTAACATTTTTTTTCTTATGAAAGTTTTGACAAGTTTATTCCATTTCTCTGACAGATTTACTACAGACAGACCAGTAGGTGATGTGACTGATTGAATAATCAGATGTTATGATGGCTGAATATTTGTATTTCCTCCTTTGGACATTGTCCTTTCATTAGGTTTAAGATCTAATTTTCCCCTTTTATGCTCACCATTATATCTTGTGGACCCTTTCACATTAACGCAAGCAGTTCACATCCAGCGATACTGGATAGTAAGCAGTAAGAAACAGTAGCAGTAAGAAACTTGACATTCTGAAATGCAGATCAAGGATCATGACTGTCCTGAGAAAAAAAAGTGAGGTTATGACTCTAGTCAGTCATAAACAACTCCACGTTCTGTTTTAAGGAATGCAGAATGAAATAATTCCACTTGATCTACCTGGGCATCTTTATAAAAACAGTAGACGGGAGGTTCTGATATTTTGGTAATGGTTGTATCCTTCACCCTCAGCAATGTAGATAACTGGTGTGTGTTATGAATACGTTTACTAGAATCTAAGCACAAGAGAGCATAATCTGTACCTGCTGTCGTGTTCACTGGAAGAAAGCCAGATAGTGTACCGACCAGTGCTCCTTTTCTGTTTACTTCCTTTGCTGAAAAAATGGATTTCGTATATCAGTATGAAGAAGATTTCCTGTAATTGTGACTTCATATTATCTGGTTAGATTTTGGGGTCTATCATGCAGTAAATCCACCTAAGATTGCAACTAAATATTTTCAAAGAAAAATGTATAAAGTACCAGAAAAAATTTCTTTGCGTAGCTATGTTACTGGTAACTACAAATACCATGCTGGGAGATACCAATGTTCCTCCCTCACAGTTTCAATAATGGTTCAATCTTGCCCAAAATACTTGTTTCTGAAGTTATTATCTGTTTTCTTGAGGAAAGTTTTATGGAGTATTTTCCGGGCATTCTCATAGAACATTTAAATCTCTGCAGTTAGTTTAAAGAAAATAGTGTGTTTATAGTTACCTCTCAATGGTCCCTTCTCCATTAAAATGTTGGATGAATATGTCTTAGAACACATGTAACTATATTGAAAGTATTAGGACTGTCAACATAAATAAATTTAAGCGTAAATTTCAGGACATTTTTGCACCGTGGCTCTGGGAGAACATCTGTGATGGATGATCTATGTGCTCTGAAAAGTCGATGAGAAGGTTGCGTAAAATTCTTTTTATGCTGCTGCCGCCTCAGAAAGCTGCCTCAGAAAGAAAGGGAACCCTCAAAGGATGTTTCCTTTAAGCAGCAGAGTTTGAATAAATCTAGTGGCTAAATAAAATCATTCAGGCTTATCCAATTTGTGAGTCAGCATATGCTTAAACAAGATAAAAATACATGTGCAAGTGTTCTCCTCACTTGGGGTGCTTTTAAGTAAAAGTGTTGATATGAATTCAATTACTTATGAGAAAAGAGCACAACTAGCCAGAGGTTTAACTGCTTTAGCCTTCAAAGTTTTCTAAAACATAGAGAAGATAATAATAATAACCGATTTTGTGATGTCTTTGGGGAAGAGGTTGGAGAAAGAACATAATGAAGGCTTCTCAAATTGAGTTAAAATTATTTTTTCACTTGACGATTCTTGCATGTGCTAGTGCTTTGATTACTTGTGTGGTGCGGTGATGTCTGAGTGTACTTTCAGACCTCTTTTCCTCTATAATGAGTGCAAAACTCCTCTACCGTTTCCCTGTAAACATACCTTTTGCTTCCTTTATCCAACGATACTGCAGAACTAGTTTAATTTTAGAATTGTTTTATATAAATTAATATCATAAGGAGGTGGAGAGAAAAACTTTTTAATATTAGTGTATTGAAGCAAACACATAAAAAATTACCTTAGGAAGTGTTTCAGCTGGTGAGTTATTTTACCTGCTTTATTGCACTGTTTACATCAAAGTTTATGTCCCTTAATTTGCATAGGCAGTAGCTGGGTCCTTCATTTGTAGGTAGGTATGTCTGGGAAGTTGGAGTTTCACTCTTTCTTAAGAAGCATAATGGATCTTAGCTACTTTTCAATAATATTTGTAAAGTTTTCTCTCTTTTGGAGAGAAAACCTGGGAGAATCTCTCTCCAAGTTCATTCCATTTTATTAGGAATAACCTCCAGATTGCGTAACTTTTACTGTTCTGTAACTATTCAGTGTAGTGCTTTTCTTTCTGCAACTCTTTCATTCTAGTTTTCAGATATCGTCTGTCTTTTTTTTTTTCATTTTTAAAACATTATTGATCATTTTAATTGAAGAAAGTAACATTACTGGAAAAATTTTCAGTACTTTATTACTAAATGTTCAGTCTGACTCACAGAACTATTTGAGTAGAATGTCTTCAACAGAAATTGGGATCGATGCAATAGGTCAGAGAAAATATGTATAGGCTTTCAGTGTAATGGTAATATATCATTTGCTGGATAAGATCAAAGGTGTCTGAGTATTTTGTCTCCTAAGGGGGCCAGGAACAGAGAGAAGAGCCATAAAAATAAATGACCTTTAACTTTAAATTTTAGTCTTCTATTTGTGGATCATCCAGTTTCTAGCGGAAGGTGGAGAATCCTGCATACTAATTATAGCTACAAATTTATACTCTTTATAAACTTACTGGTAACAGTAATTTTAAGTGATTTACTGCAACATATTCCCTTGCCTACCTTGGGGAAAAAAAACATACCCGTCCTCTCCTCCACACTCCCCGCACACATACTTGTCTGAAGACTTTACCTATGGCGTGCACTTTCAAGAGAGAAAATTAATCATAGTTACTAAGATAGCTTCTCTTTGTGTGTGTATTATTTAATAAAGTTTCTAATCAGCAATTTCAGTTTCTAAAAGTATCATGTTTAGAAGCCCTAAAGCTGTGATTTCTGTTGCATGATATTGTAGACTAAAGAGACTTTTTGGCCCATTGACATCTATCACAGATGTAAGTGGCTCAAAATCTTTCCAAAACTTTCTTATGTTTCTTAAAACATAAGAAGCCCTTAAGTTTCAGGTGCTTAATATAGAGAGGTTTAAAAATATGGTGCAAATCCGGTAGAAATTCATATTATCATTCATGATTTACACAGTCATTCAAGTGTGGATGTTATTGTTTTGGAAATAATATATGTTAAAATTTGTGGGAATCAGATGAGATAGTATTAAATACTACGGATTTTACTAGATTTCTTTAAAGGAGAAGGTTTGTTTCCTTTTTTCTCTCATATTCATTTTCGTTGTTATAATGATTATCATTTCATATCTTTGCAAGTGTGCAGAAGGTCATGTAAAACAGTATCTGTGTCTAGGGGACCTTGCATATAAGACATGTACATTTTGAAAGGAAATGGCAGTGGTTTGAACCATATTTTAGAAAATGTGCTTTCAAATCCTCATATGCTAAAATTCAGGTAGACACCAAGTTTGAGCTTATCTCTGAGCATTAAATGGTCTTGTGTGTGAATACACATGAACAAAACATGAAACCAGATAGAGTGACATTGTTGATACACCTAATCTTAAGGAGGGAAGGTCATAATAAATTGTTCGTGGACTATGGATTACCTAGCTATGTGAATAAACAGTACAAAAGGTTTATGTTGAAAAGCAGTAATAAATTTCCTAGAGACTCTCTCTCAAATTATCGAATCAAATTTGGCAAGACCACTATATTGTCAGAAAATTTTCCGATAGCCTTCCTTACATACCCTTGTAAGGAGGACAGATGCTAGTCTGCACACAAGATGTTGCTTCCAAGCACAAAAACTTCAACCTGGATGTGAAGGAGACCAGCATAAGACACAATAATTTAGAAGTAAAGATTTCCATGGAAGTACTTCTGTGTCTTCAGGTAGATGCAGATAAATGTGATAATAGAGGCACATTGAAAAACTGACCTATATTGGCTCTTCTGACTCCGTCTCTTCAGTTGCAGGGGTCTGATGTCATTGTTACACATGGTTAGCCAGCTTCTCATAAAATGAAAAAATGTATGCTTGTAGATCTAACCAGAATCTTAAGAAATCACTGCCCCAAAACTTTCCTTACTACTGCTGAAGTCGGGAGATACCTTACAGTTAAGACAAGAAAACTGCTCATCTGAGCATACCTGGTTTTCCTGAGGCTGGAATGAACTGCACAGACATAAACTGCTGGTGAACTGCTTGCAAGAAGGGACACTTATGTGTTGTACCTTGTACCATCAAAGTTAAAGATAAAATCCAAGAAACAAGTATTTAAAGAAGTACTGGACAAGCTCCATTCTGAAATCTGATTTTGTGAAAAATACCTAAAACGAAACAAGTACATTATGCAGGATAAAGTCCTTTTAAAAAACACATGAAAGATGATAGGTGCCTCATGAGTATAGGCTGAAATACACAGAATTTACCATATGTAATTCCTTACTATTCTGGGGAGAACTCTGTAGGCAGCTTATAGCTGGGTCAAGATATTCTAAATCTGTACTTCTGGCAAACACACTCACTGTTCCACTTCCTAGCTGTCTAGAATGAATCTCTTCAGACAGATTATTTTTCTTTCCTACTTCGTATTTCACAATGAGACTTGTAACATCGGAGTGACAGGCTTCTGAGCACTTAGAGTGGTAAGAGCATTTTAGAGCTGACTCCATTTTTTTTTGTTTAAGCTGTTGTGCTACTGTAAAAAAAAAAAAAAAGGGCCAAACCAAAACCAACAGCAAAACAATATGACAAATACTTTGTTTCCCCTATAATCAATCCACACACTGGGAAATGCTGTAGTAATAGTTTACTACCCATATCCATACAGATTATGACTGACTTTTTTCGTATCCACTATCAGACAAAGTTTGCATTTAGGTTTAGTATCCTATAACATGGTGATAAAACAACATGTTTTTCAAAAAGATTGAAGTCTTGTAATTAACCTCTGAGGTAATTTCCAAGGAAATGCTTAGATGCTTGATGGTTCACCATAATTTTGTGAGCTTCAGTGTGGTCTTTTTCATATTTTTTTATGATTTATGGATAATGTCCTATGTGAATTGTTGTCAAGCTGCATGAGAGAATATCTGAGCAAAATATTTCAGGTTTTCCCCTTGGAATTGGTCAAAAAATTTTAAGTGCACAAATCAGTTGCCCTATTGCCCACTAAATGCTTTATTTGTTTGTTCTTGTCAATGCTGTCTCCAGCATTAGTGTAAAATGAATTTTGTTCATGAAATACCTAACAATTACATTTGCTTCACAAACATCGAATTTAGTAAAAAAGATATCATATGATTGATGTTTCTTCACTCTTTGGAACTGCTTCTTGTGTAGGGGTAAATCATACGTCGCAAATATTCGGGGCGGACGATACGACAATCTATGTGTGCACACAAGGCCTTTATTAAGAGACAACTGCAGCAGACGGCTGCAGCCCCTACACACACAACTTCTAAGTGCTAACTGCTAACTAACTGCGCAGTTTCTTCCTTATCACATCTATTTATAGTTTCTAAGTTATCTTACGTATTCTGGCTGGATTGGTTTCAAGTACAGTGTCCTGCCCAGAGATGAGCTGGCTTTCCAATCACCCATTGACACAACCTCTCTGTCTCCTCCTGAATAACACATCTCCTGCTGCTGACTGACAGCAGGCTCACAGGGCTGCTTCCCGGACAGGCCGGGGGGTCACGCCCACAGCTTCTTTCTGTCATACTCCTGAAGGTTCTATTAAAAATTATCCATGTAGAAATTTTCACACTTCTGCAGTAACAAATACTAGCTTCTTTTAAAAGCAGAACAAGCAGTTCATTTTACAGAAATATTTTTAGTTCTTTGCTTTTCTTTCAAGATTCCAAGGTCTGTATTTTCCTATGTAGAAAAGTCAATATAATATATTTTAGTTAGTCAATATGTTCATGGATTGAGTCTGTTTTGAAAAGGTAAAGCATAATTTATGAAGAAGAGAATCTTTCCAGTGTTCAGTGTGTTATTGTAAAGGGCATAATACGTGATGCTTTTCTGGTGTATAAACTACTGCAGAACTGAGATTAGCTAATCCCTGTTTAATCCCACCACAGTTAAGGAGAGCAACTTGAAGAGGTAAATCTAAAGGGCTGAAAAACAATGAAGCAGGTGAAAGACTGTGACTTATTTTTTACGTTTGTGGGCTTTTTGCCAGTTTCATGATCCTGGGATTTGAATTAATGGAGTCTTAGCACAGTAAAGAGTTGCAATTAAAACTTCTGTTTTAATGTTGGTGAGCTGGTCATCCTGTGTGTCCCAGCATGCCCAGAGTAATGGGCACAGCAGCCTGAGTGAGGCATTTGGTAGAGCATACCATGCTAATGCATTAACACTGACCATACTATACTCACGGAGTGACTTTTGTTACCACAACATCCATTCAAACCTCTAATGCCTTCAGATTTCAGTTTTTTATATTGATAGATAATTTCCCCAAGTAAAACAGTATTTCCACTTGGGCATGACTTCAATATTCCATTACATTCCACTGTAAGAACAAAGAGTAAGAAAGAACCAGTTACAGATGGTTTTGAAAATCAGTTCTGCTGTGAGCCGTCATCCCTGAGAATAGATTTCGCGCCATTAAAATTACTAAAATTTTGTCAATTTGTCTAGCTGTAGTGGAGCTAGGCTGAGAAGATACATCACAACACTGCCTTAGAATAGGGCCCATGTCACTCCTCATGTGCTGTACAGTGACAAGTATCTTGGTGTCCCATGGTAAATTCTTTTCACTGGAGAAACAGCTGGTAGAACAGCTTAAAGCTTTCAACAGTGACTAGCAGAACAAAGCCTATGAATTGTGTTCATTCCACATCAGCAGAAGCTTTTTTTCAGAGGTCCATTGATTACATGAACGTGATATCCTTGTGCTGAGGATTTGAAGAATTTGTAGCTTTAAAATACATTTCCATTCACCTGAATGTTAATCATCCAGCTAAAGCCACAAGACCTCCATAAGAGAGCTTGTTGAATGGAGGTGTAACGTGTCTCTTAAAAGACGTTCCCAGCCCTTGTGACTGTCCGCACAAACCACAGGGTTATTGCAAAAATATTTTGGAATGTTAATGGCCAGGAGAAACAGTTGCTGAAGGTTGCACTCAAGGAAAAATAGGAGTCAGAGGTACACTTGATAGCCAAATTTAACCATTTTAAATGTACTGTTGCCTACAGATTAATCTGAATCTTTTTACATAATTTTAATGATCATGCTCCTCAGTAAGATTTTTTTTTCCTGCTTAAGCTGGAAGAGGACAAATTCTTCTACTTAACAAAATGCAGTCCTGCTGGTACAATGGTGGCCTTTGCTATCACTTTTTAGATTTCTAGTTGATTGGGACCTACGCTTTGTATCTTGCCATACTTCATTTCTTCAATTCCTAGCAGTATAAAATTTGGGCTGGCTTCTTCCTTCCAACCATTACCTAGAGTCAACACAATACATCTGAGATTTCAGTTATATGTAGTTTTACATGACCTTTCAGCTCCTAGAGATTCTGATAAGAAAGAAAAAGTTTTACCATCTAGTTGAATCTTAAATATAAGACATTATATTAATATTAATCCCAATGAACTGTTTGGATAAAGCATGCTTTCCTGAAGGAAATCAGTTCATCTTAGAGAACTCAGAGAAAGGAAAATCCAAACTCTATTTGTCTATGGCTTGTAAATGACACATTTCTTTTTTGTATTTTTTTCATCATCCTTCAGAAGTGACATCCTGTTAAGCGTTTAGTACTACTGGTTTAGCATGTTGCTACCTGCTGATTCTTAGTTAGGAAACACTTGATTGTAATTTAGTATCTGATATGACACAATCATGCTTTGCTGCTTCATTACAAAATTGGATAAGTGTTTGTTGAATACACCTGGTTTTTCTACAAGATTATTAATAACCCATCTCACAATGGGATGCCGTCAGTACAAAGGAACTAAAGTTCCAGATTAGCATTTCTTTCGTAATACATCTAAAAGTGTAATTTTTCTTCATCCTGACTACCAGTGATTTAATTCCCAAACAGGTCTAGATTTTCAAGTCAATTTTTCTGTTGTTTATATTCTACCTTACTTAGTATCTGTTCACCATTCGTTATACCTTTCTTAAAAAGGAAAAAAAAAATGGTTTTCCTTCAGCAGCTGCAACAGACTGTTACAAAGATATTATTTTGTTATATATTTTTTTATTTATTAT
>NW_010423773.1:0-3633 GCF_000710305.1 Buceros rhinoceros silvestris
TCCTTTTCTCCAGGTTAAACAACTCCAGTTCTCTCAGCCACCTCTTATAAAACATGTGCTCTAGTCTCTTCACCAGATTCTCAATGTCTACTCCAGTATCTCATTGTCCTTCTTGTAGTAGGGGACTCAAAACTGAACACAGTACCTGCTGAGTACAGGGTACTATAACTTCCCTCCTCCTGCTGGCCACATTATTTCTAATACAAGCCAGGATGCTATGGGCCTGCTTGGCCACCTGGGCACACTGCTGGCTCTTATTCAGGTGGCTGTTGACCAACACCCCCAGGTCCTTTTCCACTGGGTAGCTTTCCAGCCATTCTTCCTCAAGCCTGTAGCATTGAAGGAAGTGGTTGTGAGCCACGTGCAGAACCTGGCACTTGGCCTTGTTGAACCCCATACAACTGGCCTTGGGCCATCAATCCAGCATCTCTCTGTAGAGCCTCCCTACACTCAAGCACATCAACATTCCCACCAACTTGGTGTCATTGCAAATGTACCGAGGGTGCACTTGATGCCCTCATACATATCATTGATAAAGATATTAAAGAGAACAGGGTCCAATACTGAGCTTTGGGGGACACCACTTGTGACCAACTGTCAACTGATTGAAATCCATTCATGACCACTCTCTGGGCCTGGCCATCCAGCTGTTTTTTATCCAGCTAAGCGTGAACCTATCCAATCCATGAGTAGCCAGATTCTCCAGGAGTATGCTGTGGGAAACAGTGTTGAAGGCTTTACTGAAGTCCAGATAAGCAACATCCACAGCCCTTCCCTCATCCACTAAGCAGGTCACTTTGTCATAGAAGGAGATTAGGTTAGTCAAGCAGGACATGTCTCCTTCCATAAATCCATGCTGACTGAGCCTGATCACCTGATCATCCTGTATGTGCTGCATGATGGCACTCAAGTGAATTGATCCATAACCTAACCTGGCACCAAGGTCAGACTGACGGGCCTGCAGTTCCCTGTATACTCTTTCTGGCCTTTTTTGCAGATGGTGTCACATTGGCTAACCTCCAGTCAACTGGTATCCTTCCTGGTTATCCAGGACTACTAACAGATGATGGTTGAGTGGCTTGGTGAGCATTTCTGCCACCTCCTTCAGCACCCTTGGATGGATCCCATCTGGCCACATAGATCTGTGCACATCTAAGTAGAGCAGCATGTCACTGACCCTTTTCTCTTGGCTTATGGGGGCTTCACTCTGCTCCCATTTCCTGTTGTCCAGCTCAAGGGGCTGGGCACTCAGAGAGCAACTGGTCTTACTATTAAAAACTGAGGCAAAGAAAGCATTCTGTACCTCACCCTTTTCCTCATCCTTGATCACTATATTTCACTCCGAAATGGAGTAGAGGATGGAGATTCCCCTTACCCATCCTTTTACTGTTAATGTATTTATAGATGTTTGTTATTGTCTTTTAGGGCACTGGCCAAATTAAGTTCTAGTTGTGCTTTGGCCCTTCTAAATTTCTCCCTGCATAGTCTCGCAAAATCCTTATAGTCTTCCTGAGTGGCCTGCCCCTTTTTCCATAGGCCATAGACTTTCCTTTTCTTCCTGAGTTCAAGCCAAAGCACTCTGTTCAGCCAAGCCACTCTTCTTTCCCTCTGACTCATCTTATGACACGCTGGGACAGCTTGTTCTTGCGCCTTAAAGATTTTTCTCTTAAAGAATGTCGAGCTTTCCCAGTCTTTTGCCCTTCAGGACTGCCTTCCAAGGGACTTTGTCAACCAGTCTCCTAAATAGGTCAAAGTCTGTCCTCGGAAGTCCAAGTTGCATTTCTACTGACACCCTCCCTACTTCCTCAATATTTGAAAACTCACCATTTCATGATCACTATGTCCAAGACAGCCTCCAACCTTCACATCACCCACAAGTCTTCTGTTCACAAGCAACAGTTCTAGCAGGGAGACTTCGCTATTTGTCTCACTCACCAGTTGTGTCAGGAAGTAGTTTATTTCCAGCAGACATTTGCTAAGTTGAATTCCCCCATAAATACAAGTGGTAATGATTGTGGGACTTCTCCCAGCTGCTTATAGAAGACTTAATTTACCTCCTCAGCTTGGCTGGGAGGTCTATAACAGAATTCCTCCATGATCTCTGTCTTGCTGGCTTTCTTCTTATTCTTACCCATAAACATTCAACCCTATCACCCCCATCATTATGCTCAAGTCATATTGTGGTTTTGTGATAGCAGTATCATCACATGTGAGAAGTTCAGCTAGTAGGTTATAATGGAGGAGTTTGTGAAATGTATAGTGACAGCTGGATTCTTTTGTATCTAAGTATTATTTTTCTGAAAAAGTAAAAGACAGGGATATATAAATAAGTATTTTTTTCTAGATTCCACCAAATAAATTATCTTTTCCATTCCAACCTTCTCCCATATTAGGACATAGCAATAAAATATTGAGTGATATTATACAGAAGTTTTTCAGCGGATCTTTCACCTTGGAAATGCAGAGAATTTTCAGTCTAGAGTATCACTGTGAGTCAGCATATACAGATCACATGAAAACATAAATTTTTTTCTCTTTTTTTTTTTTTTAATTTGATAGACATGCTTCGTATCCTTTAACAAGCATTTAGGATACACCCTTTGGAATCTTATCTATAAATGGCATACTCTCCTGTCTGTCTTCATTTGCACAGTGTATCACAAACAAAGTGATTATGTGGTTTTGAGTCTCTGCAGTGTACTTCAAACAAGTATTAACATATGGATCCTTAAGCACAATGAACTTACCTGGAATGAGACTGGGCCAACATATATTGAAATGGGGAATTAGAAGAAACACAGGTAGAGCTGGAGCAAAGTAGCAACAAAAGTAGATAAAAATGTTAGACAAAATGGTTCTGAAAAGTTATATGCAATGACTCTGCAAGCCCTGGGGTTGTTCCCCAGCAACTTCAACACATAGTATTTCATGTAGCAAATAGAAAATGTCACTTGCCAGAATCTGAACTTGACAGAATATTTCAGTAATATTTCCAGTATGATCGAACAACTTCCTCATTATTTTAGGCAGCAAGACATTTTCCAGAAATCTCTGCCTGCTTGTTCTTATTATACTCTGCTTTCATAAACGGAGGGAGAGGAGTATAGGAAATATCACTGCATTTAATTTTTAACCTTTTTATCTAGGTCTGCGCTATATGGGTGAAATGTGAATTCCGTTATCTTCCCAGGACAACATAATTATTGTCTAAAGAGAGAAAACATAGAAAACTAAGGTATAAAGAAACTAAAATATCTTTAAAGGTATTCAGGAATCTAGAAATCAAAGTGGTCAGAACTGAGATGTTTCAGTCTCAAAAAATGGCAGGATTACAGGCACTGGAGTTCTTTCGATTTAAGATAAATTAATTTTTTAATTTAATATCCCGTTACTACATATGCCGAAGAGATTCACCATCTTGGTTGTGCTGAATAGATAGTGTATGCTTTCTGTCCAAGATTTATGACTTTATCACTGTTTGGCCAAGGCTGGCCAATTGTGGGACAGACTCTCTCTAATTACGACCCTCCCTTCCCCAAGGAGAAAGGCTTAAGGAAGAGATAAAAAGGAAAAAAAGTAGTTTGTGAGGCCTCTGTGGAGTAGGGAAACTAAAACAATTTTAATAACAATAGA
>NW_010423774.1:0-1528 GCF_000710305.1 Buceros rhinoceros silvestris
GGGAAACCGTACCAAAGTCCAAGCAGACAACAACCACAGCTTTTCCCTCATCCTCTAATCTGGTCAGCTTGAAGGAGATCAAGTTGGTCAAACAGGACCTGCCTTTCATAAACCCGCGCTGACTGTGCCTGATCACCTGACTATCCGGTGCATGCTGCATGATGACACTCAGGATGATCTGCTCCATGAGTTTACCTGGCACTGAGGTCAGACTGACAGGTCTGTAGTTCCCTGGATCCTCATTCTGGCCTTTCTCGTAGATGGGCATCCCATTTGCTAACCTCCAGTCGAATGGGACTTCCCCATCAGCCAGGACTGTTGGTTAATCCAGGGGTTTGTAGGAATGCTTTTTTAGAGTGAATGATTTTCTGCTTGACTGTGTGTTAAGGGTCGAGGGACTGAGGTAACAACTCCTCGAATTCCTTAACGAATCCCCTTTGTCTCGCTAGAGACAGGAGGGGTTTGAATGGGACTTCCCCATCAGACAGGACTGCTGCTAGATCGTGGAAAGGGGCTTGGTCATCACTTCCGCCAGCTCCCTCAGAATTCTTGGGTGGATGCCATCTGCCCCCATAGACTTGTGCACATCTAAGCTGTGAGAGTTCACTTACCACATTTCCTCTTGGATTATAGGACCTTGGTATTGTTCCCCATCTCTGCCATCTGGTTCTAAAGGCCAAGCACCCAGTGCTTTGGTCTGATCGTTAAAGACTGAGGCAAAGGCGGCCTTCAGCACCTCAGTCTTTCCCTCATCTTTGGTCACTATACTTCCCATTGTATTCAGCAAAGGATGGAGATTCTCCTTAACCCTCCTTTTGCTGTTAATGTATTTATAGAAACTTTTAAAATTATCCTTTATGGCGGTGGCCAGACTAAGCTCAAGCTGGGCTTTAGCCTTTCCAATCTTCTCCCTGCATTGCCTCACAAAACCCTTATAGTCATCCTGAGTGACCTGCCCCTTCTTCCATAAGACATAGACTGTCTTTTTCTTCTGAGCTCTAGCCAGAGCTCTCTGTTCAGCCAGGCTGCTCCTCTGCCCCTCGGCTCTTTTTGTGGCTTGCTGGTACAGCCTGCTCCTGGGCTTTGAAGGTTTCCCTTTTGAGAATTGTCCAGCCTTTCTGGACTCCTCTGCCCTCCAGGACTGCCTCCCAAGGGATCCTGCCAACCAATCTCCTAAAAAGGTCAAAGCCTGCCCTACGGAAGTCCAAGGTGGCAGTTCTACTGACATCCACACTCCAACACCAACACATCGAACCTACCGCTTGTAGCCTTTCTAATCTTCTGCCTGCATTGCCTCACAAAACCCTTATAGTCATCCTGAGTGACCTGCCCCTTCTTCCATAAGACATAGACTGTCTTTTTCTTCTGAGCTCTAGCCAGAGCTCTCTGTTCAGCCAGGCTGCTCCTCTGCCCCTCGGCTCTTTTTGTGGCTTGCTGGTACAGCCTGCTCCTGGGCTTTGAAGGTTTCCCTTTTGAGAATTGTCCAGCCTTTCTGGACTCCTCTGCCCTCCCGGACTGCCTCCCAAGG
>NW_010423774.1:1591-5848 GCF_000710305.1 Buceros rhinoceros silvestris
TGTTGCGTGCTGGTACAGCCTGCTCCTGGGCTTTGAAGGTTTCCCTTTTGAGAATTGTCCAGCCTTTCTGGACTCCTCTGCCCTCCAGGACTGCCTCCCAAGGGATCCTGCCAACCAATCTCCTAAAAAGGTCAAAGCCTGCCCTACGGAAGTCCAAGGTGGCAGTTCTACTGACATCCACACTCCACACCCCACCCCCCACCCCTACTGCTTCTGGAATTGAAAACTCTATTATCTCATGGTCACTACGTCCAAGACCTTCACACCATCGACAAGCCCTTCTCTGTTGGTGAACAGATCCAGCAGGGAGTCTTCCCTGGTTGGTTCCCTCACCAGCTGTGTCAGGAAGTTCTCTTCCACACAATCTAGGAATCTCCTGGGCTGTTTCCTCACTGCTGTATTGAATTTCCAGCAGATATCTGTTAAGTCGAAGTCCCCCACAAGAACAAGGGCCAGTGATCATGAGTCTTCTCCCAGTTGTTTATAGAATGTTTCATCTATGTCTACTTCCTGGGTGGGTGGTCTATAGCAGACTCCTGCTGTGATGTCTGCCCTGTTGGTCTGTCCCCTGATTTTATTCCATAAGCATCTACCCTTCCATCACCGCTGCTGATCTCCAGACAATCAACCCCCTCCCTAACATACAGTGCCACTCCCCCTTCTCTCCTGCCTGGCCTGTCCCTCCTGAACAGCTTGTAGCTATCCAGTGCAGCGTTCCAGTGGTACCTATCATCCCACCATGTCTCTGTGGTGGCAACTCTATCACAGGTTTCCTTTTGCACAACGGCTTCCAGCTCTTCCTGTTCGTTGCCCGTGCTGCAGGCATTGGTGTAGAAGCACTTTGTCATAGGCTGAAATTAGAAAGGAATCCCAAAAGGTTTGCGACTTCTATAGCCTCAGGGAGAATGTAAACACACCTGAGAGCTACACAAAAGAGTTTGGAAATAGTTCAGCTGCGCTTGTCTGGGCTTGTCTGAGCTTTAGGAAGAGAAAAGCTGTGAAAAACAGGTTTTAAAATAAAGGGGTGGAATGAAATTGGTTTAATGCACCAAGCAATTAAAACGATAAATCAATCATTTAAATCTAAACAGGACTGATGATAAAAGAGAGAGAGAGAGGTGTTGATAAATACCTAACTAAGTATATATAGAAAAATATACATCCTCTCCTGTTCAATCCGCATCCCCAGGTTAACAAAGAAAGCCCCCATCACTTGGCCACTGCCCAAAGCGGGGTGGGGGCCAGGGTGGGGGGAGAAGGGAAGGGAGAGTCGAAGTATTCTTAACCTCAGAAGTTTCAGTCCAAGAAACTCTTTTGGAGCAAACTTCCTCACAGTAACTTAGTCCTTCCTCTGGGTTGGCTGGAAGAGACTGAAGTTTACCAGTCTGCCAAGGGCTGCACTCTGCCTTCTGGCTCTCCCCATCTGCCGTGTGGGGTACAAACCGAATCTCCGGGGAATACCGTAGGTTTTTCCCCTCGCCAGCGTCTGGTCCAGCAGAGAGCCTTCTCTTGCTGGTTTCCTCACCAGATGTGTGAGGCGGTTGTCTTCCACACACTCCAGGAACCTCCTGGACTATTTCTGCACTGCTGCATTTTATTTCCAGCAGACAGCCAGTCAGTCGAAGTCCCTCACTAATTGTGAGACTTCTCCCACCTTCATCCCAGTTGGGTGGCCTATAGCAGACTCTCACCATGATGACCTTTCCCATGATTTTAACCTGTAAACACTCTAACCTTCATTACCATTGTTGATCTCAAGACAATCCAAACTCTTTCTGACATACAGAGCCACTCCCCACCTCCTCTTCCTGGCCTGTCCCTCCTGAAGAGGTTGTAGCTGTGCAGCGCAGCACTCCAGCTGTGTGTGTCATCCCACCATGTTTATGTGATGGCAACTCTATCATAGTTTACTTGCTGCACAATGGCTTCTAGTTCCTCATAATATTACTTCCAATCTGGTTTACTGGTTCTACATTACTCCAGGTAAGAAAGAGTCACCTTTATTCACTTGGTGGACTATTTAATTGGGATGTTTTAGTAAATTCAGCAATAATGGCTGTTTATGGAATATAAAATACTCACAAGAATTATCCAAACCTGTTACCGTCTCAATAGCAGTAAAATGAAGTATCTTGAACTGGAGCACATATGTTGGGCTAGTCTTTTTTTGGCTTTTGGTGTGGTTCTTTGTTTCTTTTTTTTTTAATGGGGAAGGGGGGGATGTTTTTGTTTGATTATGTAGCTGTTTTTTGAGGAATCATCTGCTTCCTTTCTGTCATCTGAACTTTTCACCAAGTAACGGGCAGATATTTTCTCAGGGCAAGAAACGGTAAAGAGATGAATGAATACTGATTAATGGTTATCACAGTGGCAGACCTCTCTTGGGATTTTTAACATCATGATCGAGGGCTAGAAGGAGCTGTTTTGAAGAAAGATTCGCGTCCAGAGTCTCTAAACCCCTCACGCATTGCTTCCAAGCAGGTAGATTTCAGCCATTTTTGAGACACAGATTATTTTACTGACAATAATTAAATATTTGCAAACCATTTGGAGCCCCTGTGTGCAAAGCTGTCTTCTGATTTAGTCAACTCATTTCAGTCCTCCTTAATCAAATGCATCAAACGTCAAAAACAGTGGCTTTCCAACACAGAGGTTTTGAACCACAGGCATGTAAATATTGCTTCTATTGGCCTTTTCAGTGAACTTTCATTTTAATGAAAGATATTTTCACAGCTTGTGCATCTTCCTGAGATTTCTTCCTAGGAAGTGAGAAAATAGCCCGCAGGTTTCTGTTCGTCAACAGAGGTGGGGCGGAGTGGGGGGGAGAGGAGGGGCACAGCTGTACGGTGGATAGCTGTTAGGGAGCCACGGGAAGGAAAAGGGCCATGTTAGAGGAAGAAGCACAGTTGCGTGGGTTTCTTATGGTGCTTCCTGGCAGCTTAGTTTTCCATCTTTACTCACTCACATCTGAACAAACTGAAGCCATGAGTGCAGAGTAAGAGTGTATGCATGGACAGCTGGGACAGAGCAGACAGCAGGGTCAGTAGGCGGCTGTGGTGGAAATCTTTTTGCACCCGGTTCCCACCGTGTCTGGTAACTGAATGCCAAGCATGTGCGTTAACATTGCTGAGTTAATTATCTCTTGGCACTATGATAGCAAGAGTTTCCAGGCTCGTGCTGAACTAGATGGGTTTGCCACAACCATACAATTCATATCAGACAAAAGGAAATTCAAACCCCCAGGAAAATCAAGTGTGCATACAAAACTAAATCCCAGCAGGGCTGGGGAAAGCACTGGGCTTGTCTAAAGCTAGCCATAGGTACAGAAATTTGTACATCACTTTTTGATTTATTTAGCTCAAACATGAACCAACAGAAAGTGAAATACATTGGAAGTTATACCTGCAGAACTCCCTTCCTGGAGAAAGCTAATAAATTGAATACTCAGCCTGTCCCTTGCTCCCCTCCAAAGTACTCTAGTGACATGAGACAAGCATTTACACTCATGGAAAACTGGGAGGTGGGAGAAGGCCCTTGATGTTAAATGCAGCCACAGCACAGTAATGCCTTTCAAGTTCTTAGAAAAAAAGACCTTACCTTTTCAGAAAGCAGCATTTTTGTGCATGGTTCCTTGAGAAGAAATAAACTGGGCTTAAATTTTGAGAATAAGCTGATCTTAACACAGCCCTCTCCTGAAAGAGAAAGGAATCCAGGGAGCAAAATTCTCCGTTTCCAGCAGCATGTTAATTTGGCAAGTCTTTTGGAAGCCTCTATTAGACGTGAAGAATCTTCTGGTTGTAAGAGCTTCCCACCAGATTTTATGGATTTTAGTCCAAAGATAACAGCTTTTGAAGATCTGCCTCTAACACTCTGTTCTCCTTTGGCAGCCTCTACACTAGTCATATGGTATAAGGGATGGTATTTCAAAATGTTGTGGTTTGCTTGTACAACCCTATTGACCATCTTCTGGATGAATGTTGCAGTAGTATTACATATGGCTGTTGTCTAGGGGCTTTGAAGAATTCAGAATCATGAAGATTTTGCCTTACGCTATGAGGTAAAGTTAGAGGAATGAGATCGTTAAAGTTTTTAACAAAGTGTATTTTGGCATATCAATAGTCTTTTACTTGCTCTGCACTTCTGGTAAGAGAAAGCAACAAAATAGAATGATGCTGTAGGATAAAAAATAATACAGAAACAATTACAAATGCCATTCTATGTATTAGTACCTGTCCTGGGTTAGCCAAACCTTCCCTT
>NW_010423775.1:0-2313 GCF_000710305.1 Buceros rhinoceros silvestris
CTCTTCCGGCCGGATGATGATTCTGTGTGTGAGAGGAACTCATCCTGTCTTGACTTATCTAAGTAGGAATAATCGTCCTCCTGTGGCATCTCTCTTTCTCTCTCCCCCTCTCTAGGGAATGTAAAACTAGTTTATTCCAGCTCCATAATTTCCAGACAAACATATATGAGTGAGCCCTAGACTCCTAGATTTAACCTTGCATTCAGACCCACCCCTAATATGTTATGGTAACAAGAGTAAACAGTGAGAGAGAGAGTTAGTTAGACAGCTTCTGTTTGAATTAAAGCTTTTGTCACCTCCTTGGCATGTAGAATGTCGTCTTATATTCATGTGCTGTTCATGTGGGAGTAACCTGAGGCAATCGGAGCATAGGAAAATCTGTACATGTAGGAAAAGAAGTGGAATCGCCTGAAGCAAGACAACCTTATTTGACCCTCCTCCTTCCTTTACAGCTGGTGTTACTTGAAGTTGGGACAACAAATAATGAGGGGACTGAGGATAAGGCCAGACACTGGCATGAGACATACAGGAGCTGAACAGGTTTTCTCCATGCCTTCCTGCCAATGCTCATTAATCCTGAGCCACAGTGCCCTCTGTCATTCCAGATTTTGGTCCTTTCCCTTAATTCTTCTATTTATACCTTCTGAACCAAAGTCTCCTTTGCTATGTGCTAGTTTTACACCAGTTGAAATTCATGGATGTCTGTGGATTTGTCCTGGCTTACCTTCACCTATGAAAGAAGGGAATTAGACTTCACTTCTAGGCACCAAACGGAGTGTGATCTAGCCCTTGATTCTCCTAGATACTCCTTGTATTCAAATTTTTCATCAACCTGTTCCAACACACAGCAACTTGCTGTTATTCCAGGGCTGTATTCCTAAAACCCCACCAGCAGACCCCATCCCTGTCCTGATGCTGCTGATGAAGCTGTCCCAGGGACATTACATACCTGCAGTTTTCTTCATGCTGGGCCACTCTGGGATAAATGGTTCTGGTGTTGTCTTCCCTGGGGCCAGCATCATCAAGGAGGCATCTACCAGTAGCCTTTTTGTTCGGCATCACCTCTCCACATTCAGCCTGGCTACTGCAGATTATCCTTAGAATTGCTTAGTGTTCCCTGTAGTACTGTTGAGGAGAGCCAGTTAAGGATTTGGACCTTCCTGTTCTCTACGGTGGCCAAAACAAGGAAAAGGCCAGGACTTGTCTTGCAGAACTGAAGTACAATTGTGGCACTATATGTTTTTAATAAAGGAGTGATTATATGAGTCACAGTAGCAAAACGTTCTTGCAGAGCACATGCTCCACTGCCTGACTTCAGCATCCAAGGGCAGCTGTGCATCGTTCCAGAGGAGGATTTCACCCTAGACATAGGTTAACATATAGCTCACTCTGTTACAGAGAAGCAGCTAGGGTTCAAGAGTGTCCTTTAATGAAGTTACTACTGGCTGTTTATTGGACAAAAATAAATTCCAACTGGCCCATATAACAAATGAAACTCAGCTACGAAAATGTGATGATATTTATTCGCACAGCTGCCAGCAAGCTCACATGCACCATGAGTCATTCCAGATGTGGATAAAAACAAAGCCTGTCTGTGAAAGTAAGTTTCCTGATCCCAAGGAGACTTGGTTTGGGAGACAAGCTGCACACTGACTTCAGCTGTACTCAGGAGAACAGACAGGTTCTCCTTCAAAGGGGGAGGGAAGGAGGAAAAGCCATTTATTTATTCCTGAAAAGAAAGGAGGTAGGAAATTGAAAAGCTAATATACAGCTAAACATACTTATTTTAAAGAGAAAGATGCTTTGGAAGATTTTGCTGCTGCTGCTGTTCTATTACAGTGCTCATGCCACTGTGACCCACAGATGGAGCAGAGGTAAGATTTAAACATGAAAAACTACTTAAGAGAAAACTTTGAGTTTGTTTGATCTGAAATTATGTTCCATTATACATATATGTGCATATATATATATACAATTTGTCCCTCCCAACTCTGGAATTCTTTTTCTCCATGAAGCAGGATGTCAGCTAATTAATTTTATAGACTAAAAGAAAATACCTATACATAAGTGCATAACGGTGAAATTATGTATGTATTCTACTATAATACAAATAAATAAATAAATATATAAAATAACCCAAGAAACAAAACTACATCCTTTTCTCACTTTCTCCTTTCTCTTTCCTTCTTTTTCTCCTGCATTAACAAAAATTACAAGTCATGAAACCTTGAAGCAAAATCCTTTGCAGTCACCGGTGGCATAATCTGCTCCAACAGGCAGATACCCAGTAATAGCAAACACAACAATGCCTGG
>NW_010423775.1:2438-26648 GCF_000710305.1 Buceros rhinoceros silvestris
TGCCGAGAACCTTATCCTGACAGACTAGCACATCTGACACAGAGAAAGCTACCTGCAGTGTTATCAGGCTTCTGCCAACCTGACAATATATAGTTGTGACATATTTGTATTCAAGTATGTGACGGTAACATATGAAATTGTTTGGGACTATTGGATTGCATAGGAAATGCTTGCTTAAAAGCTAATGATGTTGTACTTTTTCCTTTTTCGTTTCATTCTCTCCTCTGGTATTTGGCAGATGTTCGGTAGCTGCTGGAAGTGGAGAAAGGAAACACCTCCCAAAAGATTTCTTTAGTTCTGATATTGAAATTCACAGATATTTAAAGGAATCTGAGTCCGTAAACCCCCCCAACCATTCAGATACCCCCCTCCCCACCCCATTCTTCAACATCTTTCTTATTATAGATAGTTCCTTTCTAGTCTGCTGTTTGGAATTGGTTTTGATTTTGTAGGGGAGGAAATGGCTGAATAAGCAATAGAGAGCTATGCAATTCTGTTAAGGCTGTATGAATGCTTAATTGTTCCTTACGGTTAGTGGGGACTCACTGACAGGGCACTGACTTGGAATTCAGGGTGGGAGGTTCTTTCCTCATCTTTTTCATCAGCCTCTTGGATAACACTAGATGAGTCAATATGCTTGTATGTACCTAACTTTTTTCTTACTGTGTAACAGAGGAAATTACACCAATTATCACCATTCTGTATATAAGAGTTTGTCTTTCCAGGGATGACACATAAAAAGGTGAGGAAATCTAGATCTGCTTATACAAACAAACCCAACCCTACCTTTTGGAAGAATAAGGTCACGGTACCTGTGAAATGGAAAAAAGTAAGGGGTTCATTTCCATGATATTATAATCAACATGCAATTTAAGGATGTTCTTCACTTTTATTAACACACTTATTCACTTACTTTAATTTAACAACAACTCTAAAAGGAACCCATGCAACTATTAAAGTCCAATTTTAATCGCCACGAATATTTAAATGAAAACATTGGAACTCTGTTGCATCTTTTGGTAAAGCTGATTGTTTTCAATTTGGAAGTTCTAGAGCTTGTTTTCAGAGACTTCAGAGGGAAAGCAAGATTCATCCCCTGTTGTGATAAGGAGTTCATTCTCACAAATATTATATACAGACATCTGCTGAGAAGGAAACCAGGTATCTTCTCCACAGCTCTTGGGACTATTCAGCTCCAAATATGTTTTAGAGGCTTCACTCCTTGAACAATAGCTATTTCAGAGAACCTCCACTCCCCTAAACTACCTGTGTGTCAACCAATCCCATCCTCACGTGCAGTACCTAGAGGTCCAAAGCACTGTTCTAGTTTTTTAATTGCTTGGAAACCTAAGAGGAAATTTAAGTACTGAGGCATGAGACACCCTTCTGCAGACACAGATGTCTTCCCTCCTTCCACAAATGATGACTGATTCTTGTCTGGGCTGAATCTCAGTCATTTAAGTCTTATCCAACTCCTGATATGAGTTTTGCAATGGAAAAGAGAAGACAGATCAGCATCTGGTGTGATGGAAATGAAAGATAGATATGCATATCATCTCCATGTTGACTGGTAGTCCAGACTGTTTACAAAACAGTAGGACAAATGGTCCCGCTTTGATTACCCACAGTTGTTGTTTACTATAGAAATGAAGAGTCAACATCAGATATAACAAGACCTATTTTTTACCATTTTTTTCACTATGGGGCACTGGGGGCACCCTAGGATGCCCAGACCTTGTAACCAAGCATTTAAGATTTGGCTCAAGAAAAGTCAGATGTTAAGAAAGATAAACATACTTGTGCTGGCTGATAAGTGGGAACTCCAGACTGACACCCCTCTTTTCCTTTTGCTTTTATAAGCATCAGCGAAAGGAAAAATAAAGCATTTCTGGCAGTAAAATTGAGAACTTTTTTTTTTCTTTTCTCCCTCCCTCAGCCATTTGCTTTTAAAATTTCATAGACTTCTCAGGCTGCCTAGATCCAGTTGCGGACATTGGTCCAGAAGTCACAGGCAAAACTTGGTCCCTAGGATGAACATGTTCATAATAATAATAATAATAATAATAATAAAAGACCCTGAGTAATGACAAAATAATTTACTTGTCATCATCTCAGACAGACTCTTTTAGGCTTAGCTGTATTGTATTATACTCAGATTTTGTGAAGAATCTGTCTAGGGAAAAAAAGTAATATTAGGTCTCTACCGAGTGATATTCCCTATGCAATGGTAGAGGTGAGATCATATTAATTTCCCAAGGACCCAGATAAGAATTCCAGACCTTAAGAGACTTTTTTGCTGGTGAAAGCAAGGAACAAATCTTGTTTTTTGAGAACAACATAAAAAAACCTAACCCAAAACACCCAAGCAGCTGCAGTAACTGGAGATGGTGTCACTGTTTGTCACCCAGCTGCTTTCATCAAAGTGCTCTGACGAGTACTAATACATTGAAGAGCAGAAGTTAACTTTAGATCTGCATTGTAAGACTTGTCTGTTCTCTGAGGAGAAGCCCTAAGGCAAGCCTTATTAGCACGGTTCATCTCAGCTGGCTGTAGTTTGTTTGCTGTAGGGACTTCCTGTTTCAAATAGATGGCACCCAAACAGTAGCACGCTTGTTACGTGGCTGCTCAGGGAGTGAAGGTACAGCACAATTTTTTGCAGTTGTGGCTTTTTTGGACAGTAGGGCAGCAGCTGCAATGGTAAGTTTGCCCCTCAGTGGAGGGTGGAAAAGGAGGTGTTGAAAGACCCAAAATAAGGTAAAGCTTTTTTCACTCATCAGTGAGAAAAGGATGTATTGGCTATATTAGCACCACTGAGGTCTCCCACTTTTGGGGAATGGCTGTGCTGTGCCTTCCAGACCTCAAAAGCAGTATTACAGATGCACGTGGATTTATCTGGTCAATATGCATTAGTTTGTTTCCAGTCTCTACTACTTGTTGAAAACCAAATGGTTGTTCTGTAAGACCAGGGCAAGAGTTTTGTCTCTTTAGAGACTTTCTACAGAAGGAGTTACTTGGAAGATCAGAAGGCACATCCTCCTTGATTTCCCCACAGCATTGCAAACTTCTAGTATTTGCTTTTGTGTTGTGACAACTGCGTTTGAGTTTGATGGAGCAGCTGCTACATAAGCAACTTTTGGAGGCTGCTTCTCCTTGGGCTTAGCTACAGCAGGCAGGCAGCTCCCCAGTGCCAGGAGAGGGAAGACTATGAAGAAGAGAAAAAGAGACTGGCTATTGCTGGAAATCCAGCCAGTTCTTTTACCAGGAAGCGCTGTTTAACATGTTCTATCCTCTGTGATCTTTTGCTGCATACTGGGTTGCTGGTGAACTTGCTGTGTGGGGAAAGGATGAGTGCCTTAGAGGTTAGGGCAGACACTGCATCCTCATATCTTTTGACTTTATTTGCCTCTCTTCTCCCCCCATCTCACACTGCATCCTTACAGCCAGGCATTCCCTTCTCAAGCAACTTCTGTCATTCCACTGCTGACAGTAACGCTTGTTTGACATTTTTGGCTTGGATAGCAACAAGCAAAGGGAATGCAGCCTGTACACAGCATGTAATGACAACACAAATGGTCAAACACATAGACGACCAGTGGGCCTCGAGTATACCATGTTATGGTCTTGGCTTATTTAAGACATGCCAAGACATTCCAAAGGTATGGTCCAAGGGTAAAAAGAAATTACACCAGCTGGACCAGCTACAAGATCTTTTTAAAATTCAACTTCTATTTAATTTCCATAAAACAATAGTTATCCAATTCTTAAAATATGTAGTGCTCTTGAAACAATGAAAGATATGAAATGTTATGAAACAGAGCAAACTCCTTCCAAGCCTGGCTGTGTAAAGGGTGTTTCTTCTTATGGAGAAAATGCAATATTTCCCTTTTCTCTGGTTCCCATGTGATTACTTGGAAAATTGCCTCAGCTGCCCCAACTTGGAATGTTGGACCCATTTTACTGCTCACTGCAGCAGTAAAAGGCTTGATCAATCTGCTTCAGGGGTTCCTCCCACCTCCCCTGACTCTGTTGCGTAAGTCTGTACCAGTTCCTGGGAATGCATGTTTGTAGGCTAGAGTCTCCTTGTCTGGGGGTTTATTTGCCTGACATAAATTATTACTTCACCTAGTATCACATCTCTACCTGTAAAGAGAAGGAGGCACTGCCTGAAGCACAGTCTGGGATTGAAATTCAGAGGAATTAGCTTTGCAGGTGGATGATATGAAGAAGACAATTTGTATATCTATACTTTCACTTCCTGACTTCCTTTGCAAAGAGCTATATAAGAGATGAGTATAAATGTATGACATAGACCAAAAAATAGGTCCTTAAAAAACAAATTGTCCTATACTGTAAGTGTTCAGAGGGAGGCATTAGAAGAATGTTTTCTGCTCTTTAAGAAATCAGAAGAAGGAAAATACAAAAATATGTTTTTGAGCAAGTCTGGAAAATATTTGAGAATTAATGAACTAAGGAGGCAACTAGGATATCTGCATGGCACAATGGTGTGTGGAACAGAGATCGTAGGCTCATGGCTGAGGCAAGCTGCCTGCCTTGCACATGACAGGACAGTGCAGGGACTCTAGCTGGGTCCTAGCAGGGTGATAGTCATGACATGTGCCTAAGGGAGTGGGCTCTGCCTTTCAACAGGGATCACCTGGGTGGACCCACTGCCACACTGATACCACTTCTTGGCTCTGATACCTCTGTCCTGTGCTTTGCTGTGTGGCAAGACACAGTCCTACTTTTCCTTGTGGCAGATCCCTTGGCATCAGCTGTGGTGGCAGTCTGAAACTATCAACAGGGAGAGCAGGGAGAGGACTGAAGGGGCTAAAAGGGATTAGTTATTAACGCTCAGGAAACCTGTTTGGTGTTGGGAAAGGTAGCTAGAATACAACAGTCTCTGAATGGATTTAACTTGTGTAGGATAAATATCCATTAGGGTAGGCTGTAACTGTAATCAGAACCCTTTCTAGTATTTTCTGATTCTCCAAATTCTCTTTAGGAGCATACTTAATTAATTTAACCTGCATGGAGGATGATTCTTGAATCAGAATTCACAGTAGATACCTGAAAGACATACAAAGAATGCTTAAAAAAAAAAAAATCCAGTCTCTTCTAGGGCAATGATGCTAAACTGTGATGAGATCAGAGAGAGGGTAGATTACAGAAGCTTCAATGTTTTAGTTTAGACCACAGATGGATATTGTACTCTATAAAAGAATTTATGCTGTTAGCAAGGAAGGATCTAAGTGATTCCGAGGCTCTTTTCACCACAGGAAGCAGCTGAAAAATTGCTAAAGCTTACAGCTCATACAGTCATTAACTAGTTGACAGAATCAAAAGTTAAAAAGAGAAGAGAGCTTGATAATTTTGAGAAAATCTGGGTAAGCAACAAGAGGAAGACACGAGATAAATCTGTTTTCTCTTTGATATGTGCTAGACTATGTGAGAACTATGAGCACAAATAGAATCTTCTCAGTGAACCCAATTCCATCCCAGTACTGAGAACTGGGAAGTCAGTAAGATATTTGCTGCCACTTTGGCAGCCAAAGTCCAGCCCAGAAGCACCTCCTGCCATTCAAATCTCTCCATACACTTTCACATGGAAACAGCTTCCCTCACCTTACCTTTCAAAACCTCTTCACTGCTCTTAACGCATGATGTTAAGCATGTTCCCTTCCAAAATGTTCACCAAAGACCTTTCAGTGTAATTAAGGGGAGGAAATGTTAGCATCCCTTTACATTGTGAGGCGCAGAGTAAGTAAATTACTTGGTCCAGATCTCTTTGGGATGACTGCGTGCATGCAGCCCCGTATGTTGTTAATAGTGGTGATTTTTTTTTTTTTTTAAATCTGTTTCTGAAGCATAAAGTGCTTTTCTTGTTTTCTTGGGGTAGATCATGCCAGACTCATCAGAAGCATAATGACTTCTCAGTGAGAAAGAAATCCTGTCAGAAGCACTGAATAGTACAATGTCATTGAAAGAAAAGTCAGCAGGTCTTAATGAACGTCATCAGACTGCAGAGGCTCTGATTACTAAAACGGTGACAGGCAAGATGTAAATTGCTGAAGCACTGAATGGTGGAGCAATTAATTTCACGTGCAGCTCCTGTGCTTAGGTTCAAGGCAAGGCAGGATGCCAGGGCTGGCCAAAGTGTTGGAGCTTGCTTGTCTGCACAGCCGGCACCCACCTTGAACCGGGGCTCTGCAAAACCATGAATTCTCCCTCTGCATCCCAGCAGCTCTGCTGAAGGGAGCCAAGTCCATCCAAGATGAAGAGAAGCTAGCTGGGTACACGGAGCCAGATACCGCAAAACAGGCAGCTGTGCACGTGCCTTGGTTTGAAGTGAGCAAACCAGTCTGTTCCTTGTTTTAACTAAAAATACTGAAATGTGCAAACTGGCACCTCTGAACTCAATAGTTTTGCCACTCTCAGGAGAGAGAGGCCACAATCTCAGTCATTATCTAGAATTTAGTTTCCTGTAGTAACCAGGGTTGTTAAAAGCTTCTAGCCCAAATGCATTATTTGTTGGTTAAAGTGTTTTTTAATCAAAATGGTACCGGTGTGGGTGAGTGAAGTTCATGTTGGTCAGCTACATGGATAGCTAGTAGTGGGAAGCAGTGGATGAAACTTTATCAAACCATCATAAAAACTAAAAAAAGAAAAAGAAGGCAACTTGAAGATAAGCTGCAAATAGCACTTTGAGGGAGACACATAGACAGAGGTCCCCAAGGGAACAGTCATCTCTGGCGTTTTCTCTCCCACTGGAAGGAAAGAAAGCCGAAGAAGGGATCCTGTATGCCTCCATTGTCCCTGTGTCTCTCATTATCCCTAAATCTTGTTTTATTTGGCTACTTTTATGGCAGCTTTATGATATATCCCCGGCAGCATACTTGCTAATATAGAGACATTAAACTCTGCGAGTTTGGGTGTGGCTTGAGTCTATAACACAAGTCATGGGGATCCCTTGTGTACTCAGTGGCTAAACCTTAGCTGGTAACTATTTTTATCCCCCCGAGAAGCTCCAGGCTGCAGCAATAACCTGGTTTCTCTTGTTTTGCTATCGCAGTGCTTGTGGCAGGGCGAGCTCAGTGCTGGGCTAGAGATTGAGAAGAATGCAAGGAGAAAAATAAGCTCCACTATTCCCAGTTTCCACAAACATTCCTTTCCTCTGGTGAAAGCATATGTGGGGCCTTTCCTGGCCCAGATTGCTGGTTAGGTTTGGCAGCTCCCGATTCCCCTGAGATCGGCATGCCTATCACTCATCTTCTGGAAATACCTCTTCGGCCACAGGGAAACAGGTCACCAGCCAGGAGCCAGGCTCTAAACTCCTGGAGTCTTTCTTTGCTCAGGAGGAGCCAGGTGGGCAGCTGAAAAATGTTGCTGAGAAAGGGGAAAATAAATTGTTCAAATCTCAGAGGTTATTTGAGAAGAAATGGAGCAGTGACAGGGCAATGCTGCACTGCAGTCCCATGTTGGAGACCCAAATGCACAAGGTCTTCTGTCATACTTGCCTGATGCTCCCCCCCACCTCCTTGTATGGCACTGGGGAAGCAGAAACTTTGTTTAGGTTTTCCAAATTGTGAAGAGAGTAAACCACACCAGACTGAATGTGAATATCTGCTGTGAGCCAGAACATCAGGATTTCATCTTCTCCATCTGCTTGGCAGGTGGTGGCGTGCCTCAAATGGAGCCGATGCTTCTAATCTCTTTGTTTTCTTGGAAGGACTACAAATTTTCCAATCTGGCAGGACTTATTTGAGTCAAGAGAGGCAAAAGCGAAAGGTAGAGATGTTGAGAAAGGATATACAAAAAGCTAGAGGTAAAAATGGCAAATGGAAGGAAGTAGTATGAATGAGAGGAAGATAGGAAGAGAAAGGAGAAGTGTGGAGAGAGAAAATGTTTTAAAGGTGGATGGAAAGATTAAAACACACATATGATTAAGATTAGGGTGCCTTTCACCCCCTTGTCAGCAGGTTACGCATCCCCATTTGAATCCATCCTTCAAAAGGTGTCCATCTGTCACAGCTAGTCTTCATCTTACCTGTTTGCTTCTCAGGCTCATGGGATGGTTGCATTTCTCTGGAGCTGGCACTGCCTTTTTTTCACATAAGCAGGACTCCTCTTTGCTGCTTGTCCCCACCAGCCCCTCAGCACACCAGGATATTGAGATACACTTGGGCAATTCATTACCAGTCACAGTATAAAAGTTATATGTTGAGGTCTCTGCACACTTTTTCTTTAAATCCCTTTGAGCTTTCTGAACTATGTAGGTGTGAAAAAAGACTCTTCCCACTGCACAAGAAACACCCTGTTTTGTTACAGGAAAGCTGCAAGAAACTTGCTCTTTTATAGGGCAATGAGTCTACAGCATTCCCCATTGATACCAGTCAAGCTTTCCCATTAAAACCAGTCATAATAACAATACTGCATCTGCACAAATCCCTGTTTCCCCCTATCAATCACTGGAGAAATGGATCAAGTTCTGCAAGCCCTTAGTTTCCTTCCCGTTTTTCATAATGCTTACAGCTGCGACATTACACTTTTTTTTTATGCCTGGCTCTGAAGAAAAAGAAGTAATTGTTTACTGAATTTATTTATTAAATGCACATTTTATGTTTGAGGGAACTGTTTGTGTCTTAAGCCCCTTCCTAAAATAAAAGGCATTTAAGGCATGCCTCATTTCTGTTTACTGCAATTGTTCACAGCTTGGCACTGAACAAACTCAATTTCCAGTTAAACACTACTTGTAGACATCTTAAAATAGTACAGCATGTGTTAAGTGAAACCATTAATTTGTCATAGTCACAGCAACTTCTGCTTTTCTGGATTGCTATGCCAGTTTGGCAGAAAGTCTTGGAAGGTACCAAGTCTAACGATGAGAACTTACATACTGCTGCTTTTGCTGTTTTCTACCATCAGAGTTTTTAATAAACAGAGCTCAAAGGGGCTGACCTACCCTGATTTGTACTTAACAAATCTAAAACTCATTTGGGTCCTCACGAAGATAAAAGGATAGAAAAGAACCCAAAGGTTTTTCAACACTGGGGTGTCCCATAACAGGAATCAGGCAAAATCAGTAAAAATCCAATACAATCAGGCCCAGATATGCTCAAGTGGCAAAGGGCAGTGTGCAGCTGCCGTGTTGGGCTCTCCAGCAGAAGGGGGATGATGGCATGGCCCTGTTTTCACAGGGGATGCCTGGGAGAAGGCAGCTCAGAGGGTCCCAGTTTTCATGAACAGACTACAGATACCAGGCATCCTCTGCTGACTGTGAAGAACAGCCAGAAGGTGCTTTCTGGCCCAGAGTTTTAGCTGCGTTATCTAACCTTTCTGCTTTTCTGTACCAGGTCCCTATCTCTCACTGTGCTCCATCTCTCCCTAAAACCAGTACAGAGGGAAGACAGCATCCATTTGGCTGAGGTTTGGGCAATGCTGCATACTGAGGACGGAGGGAATCCTCCAGGAACTCGGATTCCTGAGAGGAAGATTTAGATGTTTAGTAATGGGACCAAGAAAAATGAAGCAGTCACAAGCTGGCAATCACACAGACTGTGGCCTGTCTTGTCATGGTGCTGTATTTCTCATGTTCACAGCAGGGCTCCAGCTGATGAAGAAGTCTGTCTTTAAGGAGACTGCCTGATAAATAGCTAAGTGTTATGGATACCATAAGAAATTGTATTTCCGTAGAAAGACAGTCCTTTTCTAGCCAGAAGTGGTATTTAGGGAGCAGGCTGTCGGGCATTTGCTGGAAATTTCTGGATGCCCTTCAAACCCTGAATGACTAACTGCATGTGCCACAGACCAGCAATCCAGCATGCATCCGGTTCTGTCAGCTTTAATCTCTGTGCATGCTGTTCACAGCCAGCGTGGTCCAGCTGAACACCATGCGCCCGTATATCCTCCAAAGGAAAATATGGAGGCTCTTTAGCGAAATATCATCATCAAGGCAAAGAGCTCAGTTTCTTCTTGCGTGATTTGTCAGTGAGGTAAATGTAACCAACTCATCATGGCTTAGATACTTTCTACGCTTCCCTCCTTTCTATTTACATGATCAGAGATTGAAGTATGTCTCATATTCAGCTGTTTTTTCACTGTGATGTCCATCTAGAGTGTCACCCAGGAGCTTTTCAATCCTGGTTGAATTCATGCTGCTAAACAAGACATAAACTGTGAAAGAAACAAATGTATCTCCCCTGACATCTCTGTATATGAACGCTGCTGGACCTTCAGCAACCCTTGAATATCTGCCTGCTGAGGTAGAAAAAAGTGCTAGTCCTTCTCACTGCAGTTCAGCTGGAAGCAGCTACTTGAACATACTATGATTTACTTATCTGTTTTCAAAATCTTATGGGTGCTTTTGTTGACAAAGTAGCCCATGCACTATTTAAACAAAGTTATAAATCGCCTTCTAAGTGTCCCCTTCACAACAAATGGGAGCATTCACCCCAGCTTCTCTCTGTAACCCCATGCAATGGGTAACAGCTATTAATCTAGTGTGTCTGAGGAGCTCAACCGTGACAAGCTAGTTTACATTCTACTTCATCCTTAATATTTGCATATTGTTCAGTGGTCAAAATAGAGCTTAAATATTACTGGGGCTAGCATTTAGAAGTATAAATAGGGGGATGAGTAGTCCCTGCCTTATCTTGTGGCCATGCTAAATGTCACTTTACCCTATAAATGATTAGTTTGTTGTTCTAATGTGCTCTAGTATCCCACACAATGCTTAACTCTTACTTATAGGCCAAAGACCAGTAATAAAGTTCTCCTAATACGAAAAAAGAAAGTCATATGAAGAAGACGTAAGATAAATATCAACCACATGTTCATAATCAGATGATCTCTCTAAGTTTACCTGGGAGATCATCATCTCTCCAAGCTGAGGAAGAACTATTATGCAGAATTATCACAAGATGAAATCTCGTTTTCGCAAGGATTGCTTCTCTAGGCACAGGACGACATATGTCAGATTCACCGAAACATTTCTTTTATTAGCAGCCTATAATGACAACCCATGGAGCCTATAGCTGCTGGCAAAAACTTTCCTAAGTAAGCACATTTAATCATGCAAGCTCCAAAGTGTTTGAATTAGGAAGAAGACAGCCCAAATCCAGTGAAAGGTACACTGAAATTTACACTGTATCACAGCAGCCTAGGTAATGTGCTTCTCCACAGTAATAATTTCTTCTTTACCAGTCGCCATTCACAGAGGAGTTAAAATGAAGAATAAACTCCCAGCTGTTTTCAGTCAGCAACATGTTAGAAGTTTTCACTGGAAATCATTTTCCTCCCTTTCTCCAAATTTATTCTTCCTAAGTTTAGAGCATGAGGTCATTAAATTTTTTTCCTTAAACATTTACTTAGACTATTTTCCTGTAAGCCAAGATCTGTTTTACAAGCCCAGCTCAAAAGACTCCAGGAGAAGAGGATGTACGGTAAGGAAGAATAGCACTGAATCAAATACGTCGGACAAACTGGTAGGGTCTTCTTGGATTGTGAGCCACTGAGAAATGGCATCTGCAGGGGTAGGAACTGCAGCTGTGGCAGATGTTGAGTTTTGAATTTACACCAGTTTCAGGGGCAATTGTCAGAATTTTGTGCATTTCAGGTCCCACTCCTCAGAGAAGACATTTGGGTTATTCTGTTGGTTGTAAGATTTCTGTCATCTAACTTTTTTCTCTTCCCTCCAATCCCAAGTGTGCCTTTTACAGCACAGGGCTCTCTGTTACCTGGCCGCCCACACAGAGCAGCATCTTGGGGCTGGTGGTGCCAGCTCAGGTCATCTGAGGACTTCGTCCACGGTGTCTAGCTACTTTTAGCAATATGCAACACTCAACGTTCTGGCAGGGCTTTCCGTATTTAATGGTGAATCCATTTGTACGTCAGTCTCAGCTTTATTTCAGCAAATTGTGAAACTTGAAAGGTCTAGGAATAGTCAGGTTTTAGGAGCGCATGAAATAACAAAGAACAGTACAAAAACAACAGCTTTGTAAAATGGAAATCTCATATGTGTATTTGTGGAGTGGGGAAGGCAGCTATAAAAATAACTCATTTTGCATTCACCCGTCAGATTTCTTTTCTGTGTTTCTCACAATATCACAAAGATTGTCTTGCACACATTGAAATCCACCGATTAGATTTTTTGGATTATTATATTTGAGTTCCATTTATTTTTTAGTATTATATTCATGCAGATGCAGAAATTAACGTGATGGACCCCAAACATTTCATGTAGGTGTGAACTTGACAGAATAAGTGCCTTCTCACAGTGACTGTCATTTGCTGCTCTGGTAGAGACGTGTGGTTTCCTTGCCTCTGACCCAGGGATACAGCACAGCTTTTTGCCCTTTGCGTTCTGCTCGGATGGAAAGACAGCGGAACCAGTCCAGTTCAGAAACACAAATTAATCCACCTCCAGCTCTGAGTTATTTTCTCAGACTTCTTGTCTTATCATCACTACTGGAAAACATACAATGTTTTGAAAAAGCATTGTCTTTAGAAATAACTCATTTCCTCACAAAAAAAGGTCCCAATATCTCCCTGCTTTTTGTTTATTGGGCAAGGCTGACTTATATTCTTTCTCCATCCAGCACATATTCATATCATTAAGAGAACCAGCAGCAGGTGCACTGATACTTGAGCTCAATGAGCAGCTGGAAAGGCAGCTGGGGTTTCCGTGTTTTTGAAGAACAAGCAAAATCCCAGAGCAGAAGCAACAGAAAACTGAAATTTATGTATTCTCTTCCTAACAATTTATTTCAACTCAGATGGGTATTTGAAGGAAAAAGGAAGACAATACTGGTTCTCTCTAATCTGAGAGAGAAGAAACGGTCAATATAATGTATATTCCGGTTTGAAGGAAAAAGGACGACAATACTGGTTCTCTCTAATCTGATAGAGAAGAAACGGTCAATATAATGTATATTCCTCATCAGTTTTGACTTGCAATATTGATACTCAGGGAGTCTGAGGAATAGCTTGTGGTTTCACATGTGCTACTATATGTGGGTGAGCACGGTTCATACACAAATAAAATAATTATCAGTTCAAATACAGTTCCTAGATCCACTGTCAAACACTTGAATTTATGTGCTAGTTGAAACTATTCACAGATGCCTTGTGAATAATTTTGGGTCCCCATCATTTCCTCTGTTTTTCTTCACCAATTAACAGCTCTATGATCTCAATGGGACAGTTCTTATAGGATGATTCAGCACAGGACAATTCAATTAACAATAAAATATACTTCCATAATTTTTCTTAATCTGCAGATCATATGGCCGTAGATTTTAAAGTCAGAATGCCCACATATTTTTTCAATTTTGCCATCTGCATATTTCATGTAGTGTCCCTTTCAGCAGATCTAATGCGTTGTGTTTCATTAACACATTTTTTCTGAAAAGGGAGACAGTTTCAACTGGAAGACATCATAAGATGGAAAAGCTGCTAATTCTCTTGTCAGCGGGTAGTAGGTCATTTCAATTCTGCCAGATAAAAAGGCAAAGTAATCTCCAAGAGAGTTCCTAAATCTACATAGTATTGGTTGTTTAATAAAGCACATGATATGCACATGTATGTGCATGATAATGGCTCTGAGGAGACATTTTATGCAACTAGTCAATGACAAAAGTTAATACTTGGACTGAAGAATCTGAGCTGTCATTCTTAGTAATGAAATGAAATTCATACTGCTCCCTGCTAGATCTGTGGTTCAGATTAGACCTTTGATTCCTTTCTTGTCTTCCGGCCTTCGAATAAATTTTAGTTATCCTTTGTGCCAGTTGAATTTACTCTGTTAAAAGTTCAGGGGAGTGTAAGCACAGAAGGGAAAGAAGTTCTTGGCAGCCAGTGGTCCGATTCTCACCTCTGGCAGGAGCAATGACTACACTAGTTGAGGTGGCCATCTACAGAAAGGAGCCCGTGAGCTTGGTAGTTAGATCAAGGATGTGTAGACATGAGGAAGGGCTTCTGCTTTTCCTAACCAGGGCCAATGTCCATCCTTACGTCATCTGAAAACTTGAGTCATCACCAAATGTCCTAAGAGCACTTGGACCACAGCTGGACTGGGAGTTTCACATGTGGGAGTGCTGTTGGTGCGGCAGGTGTTATGGGGAGTGAGATAGCTAAAATCTACTATGCTTTTTTTAATTTGTTTTTCCCCTTCATTCATGACCAGACAGATCCTTGGCTTGATTCACTGTGTAGCCATGCAAAGCAATGTCTACACAAAGGGAAGGAGGGAGAACCTGACTGAGAGAAATGTGCGCCGGACTGCTCCTGGCAGCTGTAGCTGTGATTAGATCAGCCGCAGCAAAATCCTAGCTATTCAAGTCGCCTTTTTCTGCCAGGAAACCAAGGAAGCCCAACTGAAAAAGAAAATATAACAAGATGTAAAAAGGCTATTATTGACTACTGGTCACCTATCCTCTGTGCTCAGTGTCTCAGCTCTGTGTGAATACATACCTGGGAGGTGGTGCAAGGCTCAAGCTCACCCCTGTGGGCTCTGTAATACTAATACAAAAAGGGCAGAGAAGGGATTCCCTTTCAGAACATCAATAGCGTGATTCACAGAGATCTTTGAACTGCTGCAGCTCTGTCTTTGCCTGTGAAGCAGAGCTCTGATTTCCATCGCTGTGCCTCCACTGTTCAACAGGAGAGTCATCCGCTTCACTCTGCTCCTTGGGTCCTTGCCCGTAGCTCAGCACCAAAACACCAACACCTGGCTGTACTTCTTCCCTCGCTCCCTTCTCTGCTCCTTCCTGGAAGACATGGAAGTAGATGGTATCAGCATTATATACCTTCACTTGTTAATACGTAAGAAGCATTTTTAAGTGTTTTTAATTAAGATTGCTTTGTGTCTTCCCCTTGCATAAGAGCTGTTGTGAGCAACACAGACAGGGAAGGGGAGGTGGCCCTGCAGAGAAGACAGGAATATAAAGCACTCAATCGTTTCCCAACCCTGACTGAAATTTCTTGTGTTAGCAAAATTTCTTACTGCCTCTGTGTTAAACCTGCAGAACAGGGTTGGTATTTCCTTTCTTTATTCCTGCCCTGCACTCATATAGCGCTCACCATAACCTATGCCCAGTTTCTGGTAATATGGCAGGAAACCGAAGGGTAGCAATATATTTCACTTCTTTCCTTTGGTTTTTCTGTGTGCGTTTTTTCTCTCCATGCCTTCTGTGGCAATTTTACTCCAGTGGGTTAAAGGCCTCTCCTGGCTGACTGCATCTTTTGTCGGCATAAGTAATTTCAGGTGCTGTCCCCCTCCTTAGGACCAAGAGAAGAATAAATAGCACAGCATTCATTGTTCCAGGCTGGGAACAGGTGAAAATGTCGCATAATGGAAATTCCATCTGAGGGAATATATTTCTCAGACCATTTTAGTTGGTTGATGCTAGTCATATCTTTGAAACAATTTTACTTCTATCATAAAAGAAAAAAATATCCTCCACCTCTCACAAACACAGGCTTATATGCACCATTTCCTTCTCTAACAATATGCATTTCTGTAATCATAAGGATGTTGGTCTTTCTAATACACCTTTACATTTCTTATTCATACCAAGTAGCTAGAAAGGCTATTTTTGAGTGGAAACTCTGTTGCACATTAATCTAATCTAAAACATCCCAGGACAATTACCAGGTGCAGAAGTGTAGGTTGGAGCGAGTTATATTTTATGGAACTGAGAAACCCTTTTGGAAATATGAGTGTTTTTAAAAATAAGAGAAGTTGGTAAAAGGTATATTTGAAAAAACTGATTACCTGATGAACTAAGGTATTGAATACAGTATGTTATTAATTCTAAGTGTTTTAAATGGATTTTTTTTCTAAGAACAATGTTGTGCATTGCCAAAGTTTGTACGGAGATCTAAGTCATAAATCCTTAGTGACAAAACTTAGACTATCAAGATGGAGCTTTTCTTCTTTTAACCCTTCTTTTCATAGCTAAAGAAGAACAAAAGTCTATTCTCACTGTTAGCCAACTGGCAGGAATAAGAGTGACCATTGCCACTATTAATTTTAGTCTTAGGAGCTAAGTTAGCAGGGATATGGAGCTAAAATCAAAACCAGGCAAATTCTCCTGGTAGCTGCTTTTAAAAATGTGCTAGTTCATGTTGGTTTGTAATTAAAATGTCTTCTCAATCTCATTGCTGTGTTCTCCTAAGGGGCATTGGGGTTTAATCTCCCAGTAATGGAGATTTAAATGTATTAAATTTGGAATGCACAAGCCTTTGCATTGCGCTTGTTGCCATGGGAGCTACTTATGTGAATAACTGCAATTCCAGATACAAGTTTCAGAAACTAGCTTACAGCACTGCTGTGTTTCCCCCTTGTGTCTCTAGGCTTTTCTGTGTGCTTCCCTTATTTTATCCCTCTTATTCTTCCTCCCTCTTCCCACTCCTAGCACATTTCTCCTGTGCTAGGGCAAAATGTTGATTTCTAATATAGGTGTTTCGATACAGAAAAACAAAAAATCAGGAAGCACAGAGGAACTATGGCTCAGCATGCTCTGTTGCAGGGCTGGCCAGCTAGAGCTCAGGTCCTGCCCCAAGAATGAGTGCAGGCCCAGGACAGGATAAAACACTTTGCTCAGGGTGAACACGCATCCGTCTGGAAATGAGGCAAGTGCAGGACAAGAAGTAAAGGAGGATTACTATGCATAAAACCTGATCGTTATTTATTAACACTGCACTTCTTGTGATTTACATTACTACCTTCATTGCCCACCACACACCTCTCATACGTCAATATCACTTGACCCTGGAGGCAACAATGCCCTGGTAACAAGATCTGCTGGAGGTACAAAGCAGGTGGTTGTTCAGAGCTAATGAGGTCCAGAAAATTCTGGCAGAGTTCCTACAACCGATAGAAGAATCTTTAAAATAAAGCTATTATTAGCCTCAACTGTGACATTATGTTTAAACTGTACAGAAATTTCTAAGTTGTTATGAGCTATATAGTTAGAAGTAGGCCAATGAGTTGACAAATACGGCTGCAGCTTTTGTTGAAAAATCCAGGAGAATTGGAGTTGAGTCAACAGAGCCCTAGGATGGTCTAGACGGACTCCTGCAGTGAGCAGTGCAGAAAACAGAGACTCCTGCACCACATTTTGACAGACACTTTTAGCCACCATTAGGACTAGATTTGTTGGCTGCCCACCATCTTCAGGCATAATGCTCCCATCCACCTCCAGCCCTGAGGCTTCAGTGGGAGAGAGGGAGGTCAGACCAGGGAGCACTCCTAAGGCCCCTCAGAAGAAGGAATTTGAAAGAAGATGAGCCTGGTAGTACACAGATATATAATGAAAATGTTTCCAGTAAGTATGATTAAAACCTTATTTTTCCAACCTCATCTCCATAGATCGCAAGCTTTTTGTTATACGACAGTTCAACCCTTAGGACAGAAGTGCCCACATGTCTGTTAAAAGTATCTTGACACATTTTTAAGAGTAGTAAAAAACAATACATCAATGGGAGTCTCTGCACTGACTTCAGAGATCGCTGAGTTGAGCTTTCCCTGTCAGTGCTGATGAGGGCTCTTTGCCCCTCAGAGATTCATGGTTATTGTCATTGAAATGAATAGGCTGCAACATCAACATAAAATGATGCACATTGCTCTGCATCTTCCCATGAAAGAATTGCTTGATAACTTCACAGGGAACTCCCTTAAAGACACAGTAAATCACCACGATACTCTTTGGCTCTTCTTTGTTACTGCCTAACTAACTCATGTCAGAGATGGAAGTAAACGAAGGAAGAAGTAAAGTCAGCAGAGAAGTTTCAAATGGAGTTTACAACCACTAAACACAGAAACTTGCTGTAAATATTTCTCTGCCTTAGCTTTTGCACTTAACTTACATGTGAGTTAAGTCAGTGTAATGGAAATCAGAGAGTGCTTGCTCTAAACGTGCACACAGTCTTGGAGGAACTCATGAATTCATGGAGAGGACTGTGGAGAGACTGATGGTGGAGGGATTTGACGGCTGTGCAGGAAGAGAGAGAAAAGAAAGGACATAAATAAAATGAGGACCAGAAAAATCAGGTCAGCATGGTAAATACAACTGACCTCTGGAAGAGCTTCTGCATAGAGTCTCTAAGCACCATAACAAAGGTTGTTATGTTTTGGGAACAAGATAATGGGATCAGGAAGTCAGTGTCTGACTGGTCCCTACAGAGGATGGAATGCTTCTGATACACATACAAAGTCCTTTCCCGCACTACAGCAGTTCAGGCTCTTGTTCCTTTGAATCTCCTAACCTAATCCATGTTATCTTGGGAACAGCTGGGTATTAGGAAAAGCCAGCTGTTTTCTGAGGTGTTACCTGTAATTCAGCAAGTGCATCGGTACTAAATTGTTAATATGGCATTCATTTTTGTATGAGTCCTTCACTGAGACTTTTCTGGGTGAGTGGTGATGGGCTGAATCTGATGACTTCTAGCTCAGCTCCACAGCGGGAATCTGTCCTTGGCCTGAAAGCTAAAAGCAATTGGTGTGATGACAGTAACGATGACAGCACTGAAGCAAGATGCCACAGACAACTTTTCCATGGCTCAGGGAATATTTGAGACATCAAACATCTGCAAATGTAGAGGTACTCTGTACTCTGAGGCTGTTGCTACTGAAAGGGCATCTAAAAGAGATAAAAATGAATTGTCATCATTATGGACGGGATGTCTGCCAGCAGCTTATTAATTAGAGTTTTGATTGCCCGGTAATAAAAGTTTTAATTACTCAGCAATTAGTGTTTGAAGTTTCAAGTGCTTCACATGCACTCAGCTGAATTCTTGAATTGACAAGGGTGAAAGATGGAAGGGCTCCAGTGTGTCTCAGCAAAGCTCTGAGCAAGAGGGGTGAACATCAGAAAATGGGTATAGACTTAGCTGCCAGTAGCCAGCCAGGCAAACACTTTCACAGACCAGAACCTGTAAGCAGCTTGTGACCTTTCCCAAACTCACCACCTCCTCACCTGGGCCAGACAAGACGCTTGGGTGGTAAAGGCATCATGCTGGGGAAAGGTTACTGCAGAGACCAAGTCCTTCTTATCATCTCAGTTCTTTTACTTGATGCATTCATTCCTTCAAGCTTTTAGTCACACACTCTGCAAGTAGTACTGTTTGGTTATCTAAACAAGTTGTAACCTGCACTCGCATGGATCCAATAGGAAGCACGTAGCTCTGTAGCTGTCTTACCGAAGTGCCTGAAACCCATCCCTGCAGGATGCATTTACAATTGGTAGACTCCAGCTGCAGCGTGCTTACTGCACTTCAGCAAATTATTTTACCTATACTACATTCCCTAGCTAATTCAAGGCCAAAATACCCTTTGCTGGATCAAGCATGAATTACTTCATACTTAGTATCATCCCTATTAATTTGCCTTATGCTAGATACTAAAGATCTTAATTAACACTATCTTTGAGGGCCTGGTTTCTCTCTCCTTGCGTTACTAGAACTTAAATATCATTAATAAGTCAAACAAAGTCAACAGTAGGCAATTGCCCAGGAAACAGGACTTCATTTAGGATACAGAGTCTAGAAAGAACTGCATATTTGTGATCTGCTTGGGCAATCAAAGAGGCAAGTTGTTTGAGGAACTCTTGAGCCAGGGATTAATAATTACAGTCGCTCCAGGTTTGGGGTTTTTTATTTTTTGTTTTGCTTTTTTTTTCTGCATGGCCAGCAGAGAGAGTCTGAAATGACATTGAGGATTTCTACAGCCAGCATGGAAATCCATCACAAGGACTTTGACAAAACAAGACAAAATTGATCTAGTAAAAATATTTCATGGAAAAAAATCTGGTAGATAGAGGGTGGGATGAAACTTTTCATAAATTCAAAGCAAGCTGAGTGTTCTATTAATTATTACTTGCAATGTAAAACTTGAGGTTGAGGGGGGAAGCATAGCGC
Source organism: Buceros rhinoceros silvestris (assembly GCF_000710305.1). Lineage (NCBI taxonomy): Eukaryota > Metazoa > Chordata > Aves > Bucerotiformes > Bucerotidae > Buceros > Buceros rhinoceros. Next base: position 22,353 of record NW_010423775.1, read on the forward strand.
TTTTCAAAATCTGGGGTTTCCCCCATTTTTTTAATTAGTTACCAAATATATCTATTGGTAAACAATGGGGTGAATAGTCTGAAGAAAGTAGACTTGGTAGAGGGTCAGTATTGTTTTTTCTTTGCAGATCCAGGAGAAAAACATGTATTTCAGGCAATGATGATGTTGCAGTTATAATTGTTCCTTACGCTACAAAACCAATCCTTACAAACCGCTAACCTCCACCCCTAGCAGACTACAGTCAAAGCAGTCCATGCCTCCCATTTTATTTACAGTGAGAAGTCATTCTGTACAGTAAGTCTTTGCAACAGGAGTTCCATTGTTGAATCTATTATTGAAAAATACTTCCACTTTTCAGTGTTTGCCACCCTATGCAACCTCTCTTTTTCCATTATTATTTTCCAGCTGTGCTTTTCCCTGCTGCTCAGCGAGTCAAGAGGTCCTCAGCTGCCTTCTTTAACCCAGTGCTACAAAACTCGCTGGAAGATGTGGTCCTGCTTTATGAGGTTCAGTATACGGGAGCAGATGGTACCTTAAGCAAGACTGGGGTTACTGTCCATACTAGGGTTATCCATTATCTCTCTTCATGTCACTTTTACTCATCCCAGTAGTAAACCCATTGCTGACTAGGTAATAAGTCACCAGAAGGGAGGAAACAGACAAACTTGGCTCTTTCAACTCTTAGCAGGCAGCAGTTGCCTGCAGTACCTCAAATGTGGGTTCTAGCTCACTGACAGGCAAAGCAAAAACCAGAGCAAAGTGTTTTCAACTGAACACAACTTTCTTCAGAACAGTTGCATATTAACAACACAGTGCATTTAAATTCTGTGGTCTAAGTCTCAGTCCCAAATTCATTAAAATCATTAAAGCCAGGAGTACCAATCATTGCAAATAATCCCAGTGTCATGACTGCTTCACTTCAAAATTATTCGGGTCCCCTCTTTCACAGCAGTGGAGATTTTGGATGTAATGCACAGTCGGGATTCCTGTCATATGGTGATCTAATAGAAAACAGCCCACCTGAAGAAGGTGCATCAGTCAAACCTATCTATCCTACACCTTGAGAAACTGGTATTGATGTCCAAACTGGTGAGGTGAGCTGGGAAGCCATTGCTGTGCTCTCTCACAGAGAACTAGGCCACCACTGCTATACCTAGCAGTGTGCGCTGCTGTCTCCACCTCTCTAATTCCCATGAGGCACTAGCAGCAAGCCTTATATGTTTTGGGCAACAGAAAACTACCTCCTGTTACCTTTTTCTCTCTTTTTCCCACAGCCCATTTCTAATTTTCCCAGGTAGGTAACACAGGGGTCCAATGTTCACATAGAGACCTTCTGGTCTGCCCCACCTCCAGCCAGTGCAAAGGGAGTTTTGTCTCCATTTAACCTGAAGTTAAGACCTAAGGACATGTTGTTAATGCATATTTACTCTGCTTAGAGTATCTTGGAGAAGATAAACAGCTTTCTGTGTTCTGATTTTGTACCAGTTTCTTTTAGCTGAGCTTGACATTGACAAAGGTCAGAAGATCTCCATCAAAGATGAGGAGCTCGCTTCACTGAGGAAGGCTGCTGAGTTTGACACCATCTGCAATGAGATTATCCCCAAAAGCATCACAGAGATCCGCAGACTGAGTAGCAGGCTGTCCTCCTACCCAAGGGTCCTCAAGAAAGAAGACTTTGAAAGGACAGTGCTGACCATGGTCTACACAGCCTACAGGGCTGCTCAGTCGCAGGGGCACCAAAAAGACGCTTGGGCTGAATCCTTCGTCAATCTGTACAAAGCCTTGAAGCACGACTTGATGTTCCCATACAACAAAGAGCCATCATAGTGGGAGACTTGATGCCACGGCAACTCAGCCACCTCTTCTGGTTGATAAGGGACACACGTAGCACGCACACCACTTTATTCTGCAGAGTTTAATAGCCTGCTTCTTGAAAGATTGTTTTCTAGCTCCCTCTTGTGGAATCCACTTTATAGTTCCATGCTAAATGAGGAAAAATGTTACCTTCAGTCCTGGGAATTTGATTTTTGTGCTGGCTCGGAGGCATATTCTGTGACAGACAAAGAAGGGAGTCTGGTGTACTCCCAAGACAGACATGCCTTTGTTTCAACCTGTGAGTTTCTTATAGGCAGTACATAAGAATACCACGCTTATCCTCACACACTTATGTGTATGTGCTGGAGAGTGCTGCTTTCCTAGCCGGGGAAAAAACTATTTTGGTTGACTAATAAAAGAATATTATAAAGAGATGCAAGGGTCCTCTGTAAAAGGAAGAGGATTCATAACTGTCAGGCTTCAGAAATTCAACCATTTTTTTTTCAAATATTCTTGTAAATAATCATTGTCTGATTCACTTCATCTGGCTGAGCCAGTTTTTAATCACAATAACATTTAGAGAAGACAAAGGTCATTGTGAACACCAGCAGCAAACAAAGCCTGTGCACATATTCCCCCCTTCCTAGAGCTGACCTCACAAACAGTTTGCAATGGTTCTTTCACTGTTTGTAGCACGTAACTTTGCTTCTGCTCCTTGTTTTTTGAAGGGAACATGGATATGTCCCCAGCAGAGTCAAAGGCATGGCAAAGGCCCTGTTTAATTTAATGATGACACTTTTTTCCTGGTTCTATCACTTGAATGTAGGTCATCTAAACCCGTGCTTCAGAATACCCTGAGGCAGGGGAGGAAGGTGCATTAAAATATACCTGGTGCTGAATTCAGCAGTGTGGCTCATTTTTGGTGGTAAATTATATATTCCCTTGTGTATGTGTGCGTATATTCATGCATGCGTGTGCACCTAAGTGATAGGTACATGAAAGAACCCTCAAATTGTTCGGTAAGGGAACAATTGCACCTGCTCGCTTAGCAGAAAAGGCCATTCATCAGCCCAATGGTGGGAATTACGAATTTGGGAGCAGTGGAGAAGCAGTACTTGTTTACAGCAAAGATTGCGGGTAGAATTATCAATATTATATTGATTATTATAAATCAATAATAATAATGATTATTATAAACTGCAAAAAAATAATGGATAGAAAATGGATAGCAAAAGGAGATCTTTCTTGTCAGACAGGTGACTAGCGATGAAAAATCCAAACTCTTCTAAAGAAAATCCCCTAATTTTTGTGAACAAGTTATACAAACTCTGTCTCTCTTGATATTAGAGGTGCTTCTACTTCCAGAGCATGGGGAAACAGCTGAACATTTATTTCATCCTTTCATACCAGCACTCTCTATCTCTCTATTTTCACAATATCTCAAGGAGACAGGCCCCAATCCCCGAGGCTGTAAAAGAGAATCGAGGATTTCAGCCCCAGTTCTGAATCATTGTTTAACTGCTTTTGCACCATTTGAGCAAAAGGACCGAACTCTTTCGTGTCCCTTAATGGGGATAGTCCAAAGACTGGAGCTGAAAAAATCCATCCAGCGCAACTTTGTTGGAGCAAACAGCAAATAGTGCAAGTAGTCAGAGCAGATGGGGTTTGGCCATCGCTCGTGGGAATGTGGAACCACAGCAGCCTCAGAGTCAGGCTGTCAGTAGCATAAGCTGCTGGACAAAGGGCTTAGAAAAGAGTCAGTCTGTTTCTCCCAGCAGTTTCTGTATGTGTATGCCTGAGTGTGCATGTTTGTGTTTAGACACACATATGTTTACCCGCACTTTTATACCCAAAGATCTTTGCTGGCCATCTTCAAAGACTGGCTGGTATATGGCAAAGGAAACCGAAAACCTCACCACATCTCCATTTCCCCTACTTGCACACACAGTTCAGCACCTACAAAACAGCCTTGCTCTACAGCCTGCATGCCCTTTAATCCTTCAGCATTAACACTGATGATCTGTTAGTGTTTTCTTTGCACACCATGCCTTATAAACATATGGAGGGGAAATGTTATGGAGCACACTCCTGCCTTTCCAGCTCTGCTTCTTGGCTCCCTGAAGCACCACTTACTAGAAGAGCCTGGAACCAGAGGAATTTATAAATCCCCACAGCCAATGATGCCAAGACTGCAAAGATAAGAAGAGCAAGCACCACAGCAAGTATTAATTTCTAGCAGTCACCATCCAGAGAAATACCTCCCATCCACTCTCCTCGGCTCACATAAGAACTGTCCAGCAGTCAGATTACTCATCAGTAAGTATCCCAGAGAAAAGAATTACAGATAATTTTGAATATCTGATCGTTCCCTATGGCATACATACCTTACAAATTGGCAATTGAAACCTTTATCTCCTTAACAGAAAACAAAGTTTTTCCGAGTTCATTTCCCTTGTTCCATTACTGTGTGTAGTGTAGGGA